>NC_057794.1:418330787-418338730 GCF_018294505.1 Triticum aestivum | reverse complement strand
ACCGCCTCGCCTCCCCGACGCCTCCCAAAGCTCTGCCTCGACCTACTCTTCCTCCCCACCGCTCCAAGCAACACCAGGAGCCCTGCAGTGACGCCATTGCCACCATCTTCACCGACGGGCATCGAAGATCGCCGACCCGATTCGCCGTCTCCGCCGCCTCCCCGAGCACGCCGACCCTCTCTTCGAACTCATCGTGAGCCCCTGAGCATTTCCCCTCTGCCCCCCTGCTTGCTCCCGCCCTCTAGCCGTAGCCCCGAGGTCACCCGAGGCCGCCGTCCGCCATGGCCGACGAGCCCGCGTTCCCGAGCCTCTCCTGCTCGCACCAGGGGCACTCACACGCTCCTGGCGCCTCCAGGAGGATGCATCTCCACTCCGCTTGCTCGCTCGAGCGCTGCAGCCGCGTCCCTGCCCCAGCCCGAACTCCGGCCACCGCGGAAGTGCTCGCCGCCGTCGTCTCCGGCCACCCCGCGGCCCCTCGTGCAGCCAGCTAGGTGCGGCCGTGTACGGGCTACCTTCTGGTGGCCTTCACGCGTCCAGCCGCCGCCCGTAGCGCAACCCCGGTGAACATCCGCCGCGTTTCGGGTCGCCGCCGGCCGAACTGACAGTGGGCCCCACCCCTGGTCAAACCCCAGTCAGCGCTGGGTTTGACCGGGATTAGCTCCTGTGTCACTGACGTGTGGCCCCCACACGTCAGGTTTGACCTGGGGCGCCCAGTTGACCCTGCTGACGTCACAGTGACGTGGTGCTGACGCCATAATTCATTTCTGGATTTATATTATTCAGGAAATTTCAGAAAATGCCCTAAACTTCAATAATTCATAGAAATTCAACCGTAACTCCAAATTAAATAATTTATATATGAAAAATTATCAGAAAAATTCAAGGAATCCATCTGTACCATTTTCACGCATGTTAGAACAACTTATAGCTGCTGTTTAGCACAAATCAATTAAATGGCATTTGAATAATCACATATGGAGTTTGAATTTGAATCTTGTATTCAAACCAACTTCATTTAAATTGTTGCTAGTTGCATTAGCTCAAAACACATTCATATTGCCATGTCATGAGCATGCATCATATTGTGCATTGCATTGATTGTATTTCTTCTTTGTTGCCGGTATTTGTTCCCTCCCGGTAGACGATGTTCCGACGTTGTGATCGTTGACACTGATGAAGACTCAATGTTATCTTCAGAAGTGCCAGGCAAGCAAAACCCCTTTGTTCATTCCGATACAATCCTAATCTCTTGCTCCTGCTCTCTTTTAATGCATTAGGACAACACCGATTCATCTGTTACTTGCTGCGGTAGCTGAACCCCTTTATCCTTTGCATGACCTGTCATTGCCACAGTAAATAGACGAAACCCACTAGCATGAGTAGGAGTTGTTTGAGCCCTGTTGTGCCTACTCATTCATGTTTGTTTGTCATGCCTGCTACTGCTTAGAGTTGAGTCAGGTCTGATTCATCGGGGATGAATCAGAGGCGTGTGAACATGTCCTACTGTGTGTGAGCTAAGTGTGTGAACACGATTTGGTAAAGGTAGCGGTGAGAGGCCATGTAGGAGTACATGGTGGGTTGTCTCATTGCAGCCGTCCTCAGGAACTGAGTTCTGTGTTTGTGATCCATGATTCAGCTACTACCATACATTGGGCCCTGAAATATGACCCCGCTCGACTTCTTATTCACCCTCGTCCTCTGTCCAGGAGTTGCAAGTAGTTTCTGGTGTTTGTAGTATGCTGGAGGCCGTGGACAGCACTGACCGGAGGGGTGGGCTGTGATGCGGTAGGCACGTGGCCGGGTATACCGGGCACCCGTTTGGTGTCACGGAACCCTGTTCACATCGTTTGGGGCTGTGAGCGAAACTCCGGCCGGATCTCCTCATGGATGGAACCCGAATAGGCGATAAACCTGGACTAGAGACTTGAGTGTTTAGGTAGGTCGTGGTCTACACCCACGTCGGCTTTCGCTTGAAGTCTGCCGAGCACATGTCGTGTGTAGACGCTAAGTGGTGGAAACATGTATGAAGAAGTACACCCCTGCAGGGTTAACATCATCTATTCGAATAGCCGTGTCTGCGGAAAAGGACTTCTGGGTTGCTTATATCAGTTCATAGACAAGTGAAAGTGGATACTCTAAAATACGCAAGATAAGCGTGAGTGCTATGGATGGCGTTCTCGTAGGGAGACGGGAGCGGATCCATAGTGGTGTATTGATATGGTGAATATGTGGACTCGTGTGCGCCACCTCAAAGAGTCGCTTGCAGTCGTAGTTCAGGATAGCCACCGAGTCAAAGCTGGCTTGCTGCAGTTAAACTCCACCACCCCCTTTGTTGATAATGATGCATATGTAGTTAGTTCTGATGTAAGTCTTGCTGGGTACATTTGTACTCACGTTGCTTAATTTATGTTTTTGCAGAGAGACTTCAGTCTCGCTAGTAGTTCCACGTGGACTTCGATGTTTAGCTTGTTACCTCAGCTACGATCTTGTGCCCCGGCAGGATCTGGTAGATAGTCAGGCTTCTCAGCCTTTTTCAGTTATAGATGTCTGTACCCAGACATGATAGCTTCCGCTTGTGCTTTGATTTGTATGCTCTGATTGTTGGGTCATGAGACCCATGTTTGTAATATCTCGCTCCTCGGAGCCTATTGAATAAATTACTTGAGTCGTAGAGTCATGTTGTGATGCCATGTTGTATTTGCACATATCGAGCATATTGTGTGTATGTTATTGAAATGCTTGGTATGTGTGGGATCTGACCATCTAGTTGTTTATCTTTAGTAGCCTCTCTTACGGGGAAATGTCTCCTAGTGTTTCCACCGAGCCATGGTAGCTTGCTACTGCTCCGGAACACTTAGGCTGGCCGGCATGTGTCCTTCTTCGTTCCTGTGTCTGTCCCTTCGGGGAAATGTCACGCGATGAATACCGGAGTCCTGTTAGCCCGCTACAGCCCGGTTCACCGGAGTCCTGGTAGCCCAGTGCTACAGCCTGGATTCACTCACTGATGACCGACACGTTCGATGCTGGGTCATGGATGCCTGTCCCTGTAAGTCTGTGCCACCTTGGGTTTACGACTAGCCATGTCAGCCCGGGCTCCTTATCATATGGATGCTAGCGACACTGTCATATACGTGTGCCAAAAGGCGCAAACGGTCCCAGGCAAAGGTAAGGCGACACCCGTGGGTATACCGTGCGTGAGGCCGCAAAGTGATATGAGGTGTTACATGCTAGATCGATGTGGCATTGAGTCGGGGTCCTGACAGCGTTGGTATCAGAGCTTGACTGTCTGTAGGATTACCAAGCCAAACTGGTCGAAGTTGAGTCTAGAAATTCTTTAGTTATATAAGGGAATATATTGTGGGATGGAACGTAAGGCTCTTTTTACTCCTTATACCTTATGCCCTTCTGATCTGAGTCATCTTATCTTTCCTACGGGGATTAAGAACTAGGCTATCTCTTCTTGCTATTAGGACCACGTGTTACTAATCAGTAGACTTATAAGATTGTTGGATTTAAGTCTCAGTTCAGTTCCTACTACTTCCGTATGTTAATTGTTGATCTCGGAACCTTGATATTATGCTTCGGAGTGGTTATGCCACCATTTTGTAGTATGTATCAAATCTTTTTGAGCATTTATAGCCGTTATGCTATCCGAGTCATCCCAGGTTTCTAAATAGTCCGATGCGTTTGCAAAATCCTTTCCCTCTGGTTTCGATGTTCCTTTATGCCAGCTCAATCACACTAATTGTTGAGTTGAGGTACTCTACTGCCTCGACCTTTATGTTGGAGTTATTATTATGACCCTAGGTGTCTCAAGGGATCATCTAGTGGTCTAGCCATGATTTGTGTCCTAGTGTGATGATTCTGGCCTTTATTCTCGAAAGCATTCCGTGATGCTACTTAGTAGTAGGTATTCTACTCCTGGGTTTGAACCCGAGATTCACCCTACTTACTTCATGTTGATAGTAATTGCTAGCTCCCTTAGGTTATTAGTAACCTTTGCGTTAGTCCTCGAGGTCCGTGGTATATCGTTCTTCCAAATACCATGAACCATTATGGCAGAAGTTTGTTGGATCAAAAGATCACAACAGGCCCTCTATGAGTTCTCCATTCTATATTGCGACTCTGCCAGCTCAACCTTTCTGCATGGGTTATCTGGAAGAATTATGTTGAACTTGGTTCGACATACTAATCTATGCATCCACAACTCAGAAAGTTATATGTTCCTTTGAGTTGTCCCTCTTTAGTTGTCTACTGACCTTCGTCTATCAATTGATAGTCAAGAGTATGCATTCATTCGTTTATCGATGCCTATTACTCTTGTGGTCCGTCAAGCCATTCTATCGTAGAATGATAGGAGAAACAAACTCCAGTACCTCTTCCATATCTAGGATTGGGTCAAAGCAATTGTGCTCCGCAGATCAAAATGCCAGCCCACCTTTTTGATTCTGTTCTACCCTGAAGTATTACCGTCTTTATGTCAGGATTTTCATGGGGATTGCACCGGCTCTTGTGAATTCTTGATGTAGTGATACTTCTCGCCATCATTATTCATCCCTCGGTTCCGTGTTGTCGCAACCGGAATGCCGACAAGTGAATCGTGATGTGTGAATTCAATACTCCTAGCAACCTTGTTGCTTGGTAGTTAATGGACAATAATTTCATTCTTAGCGTGTTTGTTTTTGAATCGTCCTTCTAAGACTGATCGTGCTACCTAGTCCTTATTTCGGTGCACCCTTCGATCGATGAGTTAGGATCTTGTCAAGACCTCACTCATTTGATCATATCGTCTTGCCCTCAAAAGCAAGATTGTTCTCGAGCTTAGTAACATATCGGTGGTTCGTGATTTTCCGAAGATCTTCTCGGAAGTATTACCAGGTTGTCACCTGACCGCTGTGTTGAGCTCGTGATCAAGTTGGTTTCTTGTGAACCACCCTTCTCCAAGAATCTGTGTTGGATATCCCTGAGCTAGTTGGTTAAGCTAGACAACAACTTGGAGGGTTGGAAGATAAAAGCTTGCCTGACTTAGTTCGTCTCAAAGGGATATTCTTGTGTAGTGTGTGTTGAAGAAAGATGATATCTTCATCGATTGGTCCCTGTGATCAGTTGCTGGACCTATTGTCTTATCAATCCTTTGATTGAGTGTGGGCTATCGTCAAATCAAATCAGTACCAACGATTCTCGTAATGTTGTCTTATTCGTGGTTGATCCCTCGAGCATACACCATTACATCTTTGGTCTGACCAATGCTATCACCGTGTTCACTTAACTATGGAATTCCTTTAAAAGGAAACCTAGATGAATTGTTGTTGAGCCCATTGGAAACATCCTTATCTCCTCCATGATGTTGTTGAACATTAAGCTAGTGTTGGAAACTTTTGAAAGCATTTTCTTCATGCTAGCTCATGAAGTATTTGTTTGATGAAAGGAGTGACTTCCTCTTATACACGTGCATTTGGTGAAAGTTGCCGCCGTGAATTTGAGAAAGATTGTTTTGTTTCCTTTGGAATCATCCCCAAATCAGTCATGCACACGTGCGAAGTATTCTGTAGTCTGGAGGCTTGCAACCTTCATTCTGTATGTGTCCCTAGCACACTAAGCCACTGATTGACTTGTTCAAGGAAAAGAAATCTATGCTTGGGATCTAATCCATGGACTTGCGTAAAGACTTCGATATCCTCGATGATGGTTCTCCACCTGAACTCGGTAGTGTTTTATTGTAAGACTACCACGTGGTCATCCTTGTCTAGGACATCGTGTTCACATGTTGTAGCAGAACCAGCTCATGTTTTGGAGCTTACTATCGTAGTTCATTCCCCGAGAATCTCGCAACGTCATCTCATCGATTTGTGTTGCAAACTTTCATTTTTCTTCCTAGACTCGATGAGTCTGGAATATCCTGACACCAACCAGATCTGAATCTCAGGCAGATATGATGGTTTGGAACATTTCCCAAGAACTATAATATTGGTCCCTCGATAACCGGTAAAGTGGATGTCGTGGCCAACACACCCAGCCGGAAGACCTATTATTGTAGTATCTTGTTTGAGGAAGTTGGCCACCTCCCCATAGGGATTTCGTAGAATTTACTCCCTAGTTGCCCCTATGGATTTTGAGATCCCGAAGTCCGACCTTTTTACTTGATGTTCTAGATATCAAACCATATCTATGAATGGGTTACACTAGCACATCAAGGAGAACATTAGAAGCGGAGTGCTAAATGTCTCTCGGTCGATCATCCATATTTTATTTCCTTGGCCCCGCCAAGGGTGAAATCTAAGAAAGTGTTATCTTCCTTTGCGTCTGCATCATCCATCATCATTCATCATGGTAGCAAGTTGTGTTGCCAGGATCCTTGACACGGATATTGGTAAAACCTTGATGATTGTGGAAATGCTCAAGTTCTTGAGAGCACGCACAAGCGCTACGTGATATCATCGGCACTAACTGGGATTCCTCTCAATTTCCTCGGCAATGCTATGACCTTTTCAAACAGTGAATTCACTCTTTATTGTTGGGTTCTTCCCCAGTTACCAGAATCATTCCCAGCATTTGCATTTTGTTCCCAGCCTGCACCGCCAATGTGCCATTCTACCATGGGTCTCTTCCATTTCCGGTGATAAGCAAATTCATCCATTACGTTGACTTCAACAAGGTAATCCACATCATCCAAGTTCGGGTATGCCATTCTACCGAACCCCTCTAAATGATCGATTATGATTCGCTTTAAGCTGGTATAAATAGTTTCAAGGATCTTTGAATCAAAGGTAATTCTTTTTGCCACTTAAGGGGATATTTCTACGAGTCACCTTCCCTAAGGTGCATCGTTATGGTATCATGGCAACTCAAACTCCTCGCTACATTGACAATCATTTACCACCTTCTTAAGCGTGAAATTGTTGTCTACCTAGTGAACCTTCGTCATCTGCCTCACTCCATTCTTATGGATGTGTGCTTCGTCTCTCAGCTCGAGAGATGTTGCTATGTCTCATTCCGTGAGTTAATCCTGAGTTGTTCGACCTTCGAGAAGAACCATTCTTTTAGGGTCTTTCCTTTCCTCTCGTTGTCATGTTAGTTGGAGTTCTCAGAGCAAGACTTCGAGAAAATGATGGTGAACAAATCAACGTTCAGTTGAAGTGCAACCTGGATCGTGAAGATTGTACTAGTTTGCGTTCCCCCTTCACCTTACCCTACGCTTGAATCTCGGGACGAGATTTTTGTTTAGTGGGGGTGAGCTGTCACAGCCCCAGATCAGCCCTTGTTTGTTTTTGCTTTAGCATCCATGCAACATGTTTAAATTTTATGAAACTTGAAATGGGGATGACAAACCCTAGCACTAAATAAAATGCAATTAGGATCAAAATAAAAATATTTTCAATAAACCCAGAATGCCCTTTAGAAAAGTTCATTAGTTTTGTTTAAGGTGAAAACCCCTGCCATCAATGATGCACATATTTCTAGGCCATTCTGGATTTTTGAATTAAATCCTATTGTATTTGACCTTGGGCATTTAAATACTATAAATAATTTAAATGTTCAAATAAATGTTGGAAATTGTTAAGGGTCACTGAAATAATTCAGAAAGCACCCACAATTGTTTCCAGGATTTTATAAAATGATTTGGTATTTTAAATCAAATCAAAAACCAAATAGCAGAAATAGAAAAGAAATAAAAGAGAGAGAGAGAAGGAAGTTACCTGGCGCCCACTTACCTGGCCCAGCACGGCCCAGCCCATCTCCACTCCCCCTGTCGTCTTCCTCCTCGCCAGAAGGACCGAGGCGTGGCGCGCGCCCGAGAGGCCTCGGCCACCTCCTGCTTCCCCTGGCCACCTCCTGCTTCCTCTCGTCGCCCTGGACCCCGTCCGCGACGCCACGCACCCTCCCAGGCCTCGCACTCTCCCCGTGCCTTCTCCCCCCCTTCTCTGGCTCCCTCTCTCTTCCAC
>NC_057794.1:418222177-418330628 GCF_018294505.1 Triticum aestivum | reverse complement strand
AGCTCTGCCTCGACCTACTCTTCCTCCCCACCGCTCCAAGCAACACCAGGAGCCCTGCAGTGACACCATTGCCGCCATCTTCACCGATGGGCATCGAAGATCGCCGGCCCAATTCGCCGTCTCCGCCGCCTCCCCGAGCACGCCGACCCTCTCTTCGAACTCATCGTGAGCCCCTGAGCATTTCCCCTCTGCCCCCCTGCTTGCTCCCGCCCTCTAACCGTAGCCCCGAGGTCACCCGAGGCCGCCGTCCGCCATGGCCGGCGAGCCCGCGTTCCCGAGCCTCTCCTGCTCGCACCAGGGCCACTGACACGCTCCTGGCGCCTCCAGGAGGATGCCTCTCCACTCCGCTTGCTCGCTCAAGCGCTGCAGCCGCGTCCCTGCCCCAGCCCGAACTCCGGCCACCGCGGAAGTGCTCGCCGCCGTCGTCTCCGGCCACCCCGCGGCCCCTCGTGCAGCCAGCTAGGTGCGGCCGTGTACGGGCTACCTTCTGGTGGCCTTCGCGCGTCCAGCCGCCGCCCGTAGCGCAACCCCGATGAACATCCGCCGCGTTTCGGGTCGCCGCCGGCCGAACTCCGGTGGCCAGTGACGTGGCGCTGTCATTAGCCACTAATGACGCACTAACCAACCCCCTAGGCCACTGACAGTGGGCCCCACCCCTGGTCAAACCCCAGTCAGCGCTGGGTTTGACCGGGATTAGCTCATGTGTCACTGACGTGTGGCCCCCACACGTCAGGTTTGACCTGGGGCGCCCAGTTGACCCTGCTGACGTCACAGTGACATGGTGCTGACGCCATAATTCATTTCTGGATTTATATTATTCAGGAAATTTCAGAAAATGCCCTAAACTTCAATAATTCATAGAAATTCAACCGTAACTCCAAATTAAATAATTTATATATGAAAAATTATCAGAAAAATTCAAGGAATCCATCTGTACCATTTTCATGAATGCTAGAACAACTTATAGCTGCTGTTTAGCACAAATCAATTAAATGGCATTTGAATAATCACATATGGAGTTTGAATTTGAATCTTGTATTCAAACCAACTTCATTTAAACTGTTGCTAGTTGCATTAGCTCAAAACACATTCATATTGCCATGTCATGAGCATGCATCATATTGTGCATTGCATTGATTGTATTTCTTCTTTGTTGCCGGTGTCTGTTCCCTCCCGGTAGACGATGTTCCGACGTTGTGATCGTTGACACTGATGAAGACTCAATGTTATCTTCAGAAGTGCCAGGCAAGCAAAAACCCCTTGTTCATTCCGATACAATCCTAATCTCTCGCTCCTGCTCTCTTTTAATGCATTAGGACAACACCGATTCATCTGTTACTTGATGCGGTAGCTGAACCCCTTTATCCTTTGCATGACCTGTCATTGCCACAGTAAATAGACGAAACCCACTAGCATGAGTAGGAGTTGTTTGAGCCCTGTTGTGCCTACTCATTCATGTTTGTTTGTCATGCCTGCTACTGCTTAGAGTTGAGTCAGGTCTGATTCATCGGGGATGAATCAGAGGCGTGTGAACATGTCCTACTGTGTGTGAGCTAAGTGTGTGAACACGATTTGGTAAAGGTAGCGGTGAGAGGCCATGTAGGAGTACATGGTGGGTTGTCTCATTGCAGCCGTCCTCAGGAACTGAGTTCTGTGTTTGTGATCCATGATTCAGCTACTACCATACATTGGGCCCTGAAATATGACCCCGCTCGACTTCTTATTCACCCTCGTCCTCTGTCCAGGAGTTGCAAGTAGTTTCTGGTGTTTGTAGTATGCTGGAGGCCATGGACAGCGCTGACCGTAGGGGTGGGCTGTGATGCGGTAGGCACGTGGCCGGGTAAACCGGGCACCCGTTTGGTGTCACGGAACCCTGTTCACATCGTTTGGGGCTGTGAGCGAAACTCCGGCCGGATCTCCTCATGGATGGAACCCGAATAGGCGATAAACCTGGACTAGAGACTTGAGTGTTTAGGTAGGTCGTGGTCTACACCCACGTCGGCTTTCGCTTGAAGTCTGTCGAGCACATGTCGTGTGCAGACGCTAAGTGGTGGAAACATGTATGAAGAAGTACACCCCTGCAGGGTTAACATCATCTATTCGAATAGCCGTGTCCGCGGAAAAGGACTTCTGGGTTGCTTATATCAGTTCATAGACAAGTGAAAGTGGATACTCTAAAATACGCAAGATAAGCGTGAGTGCTATGGATGGCGTTCTCGTAGGGAGACGGGAGCGGATCCATAGTGGTGTATTGATATGGTGAATATGTGGACTCGTGTGCGCCACCTCAAAGAGTCGCTTGCAGTCGTAGTTCAGGATAGCCACCGAGTCAAAGCTGGCTTGCTGCAGTTAAACTCCACCACCCCCTTTGTTGATAATGATGCATATGTAGTTAGTTCTGATGTAAGTCTTGCTGGGTACATTTGTACTCACGTTGGTTAATTTATGTTTTTGCAGAGAGACTTCGGTCTCGCTAGTAGTTCCACGTGGACTTCGACATTTAGCTTGTTACCTCAGCTACGATCTTGTGCCTCGGCAGGATCTGGTAGATAGCCAGGCTTCTCAGCCTTTTTCAGTTATAGATGTCTGTACCCAGACATGATAGCTTCCGCTTGTGCTTTGATTTGTATGCTCTGATTGTTGGGTCATGAGACCCATGTTTGTAATATCTCGCTCCTCGGAGCCTATTGAATAAATTACTTGAGTCGTAGAGTCATGTTGTGATGCCATGTTGTATTTGCACATATCGAGCATATTGTGTGTATGTTATTGAAATGCTTGGTATGTGTGGGATCTGACCATCTAGTTGTTTATCTTTAGTAGCCTCTCTTACGGGGAAATGTCTCCTAGTGTTTCCACCGAGCCATGGTAGCTTGCTACTGCTCCGGAACACTTAGGCTGGCCGGCATGTGTCCTTCTTCGTTCCTGTGTCTGTCCCTTCGGGGAAATGTCACGCGATGAATACCGGAGTCCTGTTAGCCCGCTACAGCCCGGTTCACCGGAGTCCTGCTAGCCCAGTGCTACAGCCTGGATTCACTCGCTGATGACCGACACGTTCGATGCTGGGTCATGGATGCCTGTCCCTGTAAGTCTGTGCCACCTTGGGTTTACGACTAGCCATGTCAGCCCGGGCTCCTTATCATATGGATGCTAGTGACACTGTCATATACGTGTGCCAAAAGGCGCAAACGGTCCTGGGCAAAGGTAAGGCGACACCCATGGGAATACCGTGCGTGAGGCCGCAAAGTGATATGAGGTGTTACATGCTAGATCGATGTGGCATTGAGTCGGGGTCCTGACACCCGCTCCCCCGGGCCGATGGCTGCGACGCTGTCACCACCGAGGTGATGGTCAACGGCCACGGCGACGCTTCTGATGAGAGCGCCCATGACGCCCCGCATGCGGCGGTCCACGACTTTTCCATCCCCCTCCCGGCCGACGCCGATGCTGAAGCACTGGAGGCTCGCCGCCTCGCCCTCCTCGCGGAGAGCCGGAAGTTGGCTTCCATGAGACGCCTCACAGAGGCCCACAGGCGCGAAGCCGACCGCGCCGCCTTTGGCACGCCGCCCCTAGGCGGGCCCAGCCGGGCCGGCGTTGTCAGATAGCGCGGCGCTGTCGTCGCCGACACGCTAGGAGTCGACCGCCCAGTCTATGCCACTCCACTCGAGAACCTGTGTGCCGCCCAGGCGGCCATAGACGAGCTAGACGGATTGGGGGCCGAAGAACTCCCCCACATGACCAGACGCATCCAGTAGCTAATCGATGCGGCCGCGCAGTGGCACGAAGCCGACGCCCGCGCTGAAAGCCCTCCCCCGCACCGAGATCACGGCATGACGTCCCGGACACCGACTACGGGTAAAACCCGCGCGCGGCACGAGAAAGAGCCGGCTGCCAGCCGAAGCCAAACCCGGATCTCCATCGAGCGAGACGCAGAAGGCCACCCCCGGGCCGTGGAGTGGCGGGGCAACCCGCCTCCGCCTCGGCCCCGTGGGGAGAGATATCCCACTCCACCGCCTGTTGCGCATCCGACTCTCAGCGGTCGACTAGGTCACCGCGAAGGAGTCGGCGAGAACGACGCCCGCCATCGGATCGACCGCCTAGCGCGATCCCTGGCGCTGGAAGAAGAAGATGATGTCGGCCCGCCTTGCTTCGGCCCCCGCATCCGCGACGAGCCTTTCCCCAAAGGGTTCTCCCTCCCAAGAGACACACCCAAGTACAACGGCTCTGTGAAACCGTAAGTTGGTTGATCGACTACTCCACGGCGGTTAGCATAGCAAACGGCAACAGGCGCATTGCCGTGAAGTACGTGCCCCTCATGCTGCAAGGCACGGCGCGGACCTGGCTCAACAGCCTCAAGCCATACAGCATCAACAGCTGGCTAGACTTCACAGAAGCCTTCGTTCGCAACTTCACCAGCAACTACAAGCGGGCTCCCAAGCCCAAACAGCTCTCCTTGTGTGTACAAGTCCCCGCCGAGTCTACTCGCGACTACCTCTCGCGTTGGGCCGAGCTCCACAACTTTGAGAAGGCGTGCACGAGGTGCAAGCCATAGAATACTTCACTGCCGAGTGCCGAGAAGGCACCCTCCTCAAGCACAAGCTCCTCTGCGACGAGCCGGCTACCCTCGACGAGCTTCTGGTCATAGCGGACAAGTACGCCACCGCCGACTCCTCAATGAAGACCGAACTCCGGGTAGACGCGTCCGGGAAGGTACTCAACCCAGTGCCCAAGACGCCGGCTGGGGACTCCGGCCGAAGCCCACACCAGAACGACCACAAGCGCAAAGGCCCCGTGCCGCCCTCCACCAGTCGGCAGGTGGCGACAGTCGAAGACGAGCAGCCCGAAGGGCGGCCCGCACCCAAGAAGCAGAGGGGCGGCAAGCCGGCTTGGCAGCCGGCCTTCTCCTACGAGCAAACTCTCGACGCCCCATGCAAGTTCCACAGCGGCGCGAAGCCGTCCAATCACACAACCCGGAAGTGCCACTGGCTCACCCGAATCTCCAAAGGCAAAGGGCTCACGCCGCCATCGCCTGCCGGTCCGCCGCCTCCGGCTCCGCAGCCGCCGACCGCTCGGCCTGTAGTCGGAGCCGTGCACGATGAGTTCCCCGACGAGCATGCCGCTTATATCGTTTTTACAAGCCAGCCCGAAGACCGGCCAGCAAACGCCGAGAGCACCAGGAAGTCAGCATGGTCGCTGCCAACCCCGCCGAGTACATGCACTGGTCAGAAAAACCTATCAGCTGGAGCCGGGCCGACCACCCAGAGGTGATGCCATCTCCCGGCTCTTATGCGTTGGCTTTGGATGCCACCCTTGCAACGTATAGACGCGCCGCCCGTTTCTCCCGCGTGCTGATAGACGGAGGGAGCAGCATCAACATCTTGTACCGTGACACCCTGGAGAAGCTGAACGTCAAGACGAAGCAACTCATGCCTACTCGGACTGTGTTCCATGGCATCATACCCGGCTTGTCCTGTGCCCCCATTGGCAAAATCAAGATTCATGTACTCTTTGGGGACAAGGAGCATTTCCGCCGAGAAGCGATCTGGTTTGAAGTGGTGGACCTGGAGAGCCCCTACCATGCATTGCTTGGCCGACCTGCCTTGGCCAGGTTCATGGCAGTTCCCCACTATGCATACCTCAAGATGAAGATGCCGAGCACCAAGGGCGTCATCACCATAGCCGGCGATTACAAGAAGTCCTTCAAGTGCGCAGCAGCCAGCAGCTGGCTGGCCGAGTCCCTTGTGATTGCCGAAGAAAAGAAGATATTGGACCGAGTCGTGGCCATGGCCGGCAAAAAGTTGGCCTTGTCCCCTGATCCCAACGAGTATGATGCCCAAGGATCTTTCTAGCCGTCCAAGGAGACGAAGAAGATACCTCTTGACCCCGAGCACCCAGAGAGGTTTGCCGTCATCGGGGCAAACCTAAACAGCAAATAGGAAGGCGAGCTCGCCGATTTCCTCTGTGAGAATCGGGACATCTTTGCATGGTCCCCCAAGGACATGCCGGGTGTTCCGAAGGAATTCGCCGAGCACAAGTTACACGTCCGAGAAAATGCAAAACCAGTCAAACTGCCCCTCCGCCGACTGTCGGAGGAGAAAAGAAGGATTGTAGGAGAAGAGATAGCCCGGCTTCTGGCAGCCAGCTTCATTATGGAAGTTCTCTTCCAGAATGGCTCGCCAACCCGGTCCTCGTGTTAAAGAAGAATAACAAGTGGCGCATGTGCATAGACTACACGAGCCTCAACAAGGCCTGCCCCAAAGATCCCTTTGCCCTGCCAAGGAGTGATCAAGTGATAGACTCCACGGCCGGATGCGGGCTATTGAGCTTCTTGGATGCTTACTCAGGGTACCACCAGATAAAGTTAGATCCGGCAGACCGCCTGAAGACCGCCTTCATCATGCCATTCGGAGCCTTCTGCTACCTGAATATGACATTCGGCTTGAGAAATTCCGGTGCCACTTTTCAGCGTTGCATGCAGAAGTGCCTCCTCAAGCAGCTCAGCAGAAATGCCCACGTCTATGTAGACGACATTGTGGTGAAGACGGAGAAGCGCGGCACCTTGCTGGAAGACCTCAAGGAAACATTTGACAACCTACGCCGGTTCCAAATCAAGCTCAACCCCGAGAAATGTGTGTTCGGAGTGCCAGCCAGCCAGCTCCTAGGCTTCCTGGTCTCCGAACGCGGCATCGAATGCAACCCAGTAAAGATCAAGGCCATTGAGAGAATGGCGATTCCCACCAATCTTCGAGACGTACAGAAGTTCACCGGATGCTTGGCCTCCCTGAACCGCTTCATCAGCCGGCTCAGAGAGAAAGCTCTCCCCCTCTACCGCCTCATGAAGAAGACCACTCACTTCGAGTGGAATGACCAAGCCGACCAAGCTTTTCACGAGCTGAAGAAGATGCTGGCCACGCCGCCTATCCTGGCGGCGCCGACTGAGAAAGAGCCCATGCTCCTCTACATTGCCGCAACCAGCCGGGTGGTCAGCACCATCATCGTAGTCCAACGCCCAGAAGAGGGCCGAGCCCAGCCGGTCCAGAGGCTGGTGTACTATTTGAGTGAGGTGCTGTCTACCTCGAAGCAGAACTACCAGCACTACCAGAAGATGTGCTACGGCGTGTACTTCGCTGCCAAGAAGCTGAAGCCCTACTCCAAGAGCATCCCATCATGGTTGTATGCACCGCCCCGCTGGCCGAGATCATAGGCATCCGGGATGCATCCGGCCGGGTGGCGAAATGGGCCATCGAGCTGGCCCCCTACACGATCTTCTACCAGCCTCGCACCGCCATCAAGTCCCAAGCATTGGCCGACTTCCTCGTCGACTGGGCCGAGACCTAGTACCTACCACCAGCTCCCAACTCCACTCATTGGCGCATTCACTTTGATGGGTCCAAGATTCGCACCGGCTTGGGAGCCGGCGTCATCCTCACCTCTCCCAAAGGCGACAACCTCAGATACACGCTGCAAATTCACTTTGCCACCTCCAACAACGTGGCCGAGTACGAGGCGCTCATACACAGGCTCTGGCTTGCCAAAGAACTCGGCATTCGCCGGATCCTATGTTATGGCGACTCTGACTTGGTGGTCCAGCAATCATCCGGCGACTGGGATGCCAAGGACGCAAATATGGCAAGCTACCGCTTCCTCGTTCAGCAGATCAGTGGGTACTTTCAAGGATGCGAGTTCCTCCACGTACCGCGAGCCGACAATGAGCCAGCTGATGCCCTGGCTCGAATAGGCTCCACTCAGCAAGCAATACCAGCCGGTGTCTCTCTACAACGTCTCCTCAAGCGATCTATCAAGCCGTCTCCAGAGTCCGATTCCATCTTCGTGCCGCTTGACCCCGATACAGCCGGGTCCGGCTCGAAGAACCAAGCGGGTGACCCGGGAACTTCGATAGTCGGCCCGGGGACATCAGCAGGCGGCTCGGGGACTTCCGTAGTTACGCCCGATCTGCCACACCCGGTTCGGGGACTGCGGTAGTCGGCCCGGAGGCTGCACCAACACAACAGGCGGCGGCCGACTCCAGCATTTCACCACCCAGCCCGTCCGCCCTAGTCGTAGTAGCCGTGTTGGCCCTAGAAGAAGTCGCAGCTCCATCATGGGCTCAGTCCATCCTCAACTTCCTAATAAACCAAGATCTGCCGGCTGACGAAACAAAGGCAAGACAAGTCCAACGCCGACCGGAGCATACACAATCGTCAACAGAGAGCTCGTCAAGCGCAGTGTCACTGGAATCCTCCAGTGATGCGTCGAGCAAGAGAAGGGCATTGCAATCCTCAGAGACATCCACCAAGGAGAATGCGGCCACCATGCGGCCTCAAGATCACTCATCGCCAAAGCTTTCCGCCATGGTTTCTTTTGGCCGACTGCTTTGGATGACGCCAAGGAGTTAGTTAAACATTGCAAAGGGTACCAACTCTTCAGCTCCAAGCAACACATGCCGGCTTCAGCACTCAAGACCATTCCCCTCACTTGGCCCTTCGCCGTTTGGGGACTGGACATGGTGGGCCCATTCAAGACGGCGCGCGGCGGCATGACACATATGCTTGTCGCTGTGGACAAATTCACCAAATGGATTGAGGCAAAGCCGATCAAGAAGCTGAATGGGCCGACTGCCGTGACATTTATCGCAGATATAACAACTCGGTATGGTGTGCCACACAGCATCATCACCAACAATGGCACGAATTTCACCAAGGGAGCCTTGGCACGTTTCAGCGCGAGGCAAGGCATCCGGTTAGACTTAGCGTCCATTGCCCACCCATAGTCTAACGGCCAGGTCGAGCGAGCCAACGGCCTCATCCTTTCTGGCATCAAGCCCCAACTGGTCGTACCATTGGAGCATTCGGCCGGCTGTTGGCTTGATGAGCTTCTGGCCGTCCTCTGGAGTCTGTGCACTACCCCAAACAAGTCAACCGGCTTCACTCCTTTCTTCCTCGTGTATGGTGCCGAGGCGGTCATCCCAACTGACATCGAGTTCGACTCGCCTCGGGTAACTATGTACATGGAGGCGGAGGCCAAGGAAGCACGAGAAGATGGTGTCGACCTAATGGAGGAAGGCGGGCTGTTAGCCCTCAGCCGGTCCGCCATCTATCAGTAGGGCCTGCGCCGCTACCACAGCCGGAAGGTCAAGCCAAGATCCTTCCAAGAGGGCGATCTTGTGCTCCGGCTGATCCAGCGAACAGCCGGCCAGCACAAGCTCTCGGCCCATTGGGAGGGCCCCTTCGTCATCAGCAGAGCTTTAGGCAACGACTCCTACTACCTGATCGACGCGCAGAAGCCGAAGGCACAAAAGAGAGACGACTCCGGCAAGGAGTCGGAACGACCATGGAACGCCAACCTCCTCCGAAGATTTTACAGTTGAAATGCATTATGTATCACGCTAACTTTTGTACTAAGTACGAGACAATAGGCCCCCCGAGGAGAGCTCGAGGACTGCCATATTTTATCTATGAATGAAGAATATCATGCTTATGACCTTGTCATTACATTCACTTTTTCCGTCCGGCACCGGGTTCGACTAGTCGGCCTGGGGACTGGCCGCCTGGAGTTATATTAGAAGTCCTACCCGCGGTCAGACAAGTAGTGTGCCGGCTCCCAAGCCTTCTCTTGCCAAAAGTCGCAGATCGAAGAACCGGCTGTCCGGCTAGCAAGAGTTAAAGGCAGGAAATGACGCCCACACGAAAAACGGCTAGGGACTAACGGACTAATATAACAAAAGCCAATTTTTCTCCCACCATCGACCGACTACCAGAGTAGCCGGCCGGCCGGTTTCCATTCACCTTGCTGCAATCTAAGAAAGCTCGAGTACTTGCCTTCCCAAAAGGGGAAGGCGGCAAAGGAAACAGCCTAAGGATAAAAAGCATACGCGAATAGAAACCAAAGACGCACACAATCATATTTACATAAAAGACCTTCAAAAGGCCAGCATTCAACATAGTTTGAATACACCCCCAGTGGGTGGAACTGCGCAAGTTTAATAAAAATTGTTTAAAGGGTAACAAGCAGGAAAAGCAAGGACGGCAGATTAAGCCAGGGGAGCGACTGGCGAGTCGGGCAGGTCGGTGGAGACAGTAGTGCCGGCTGGAGGAGTGGCCGGCTGGCGAACCTCGGCATGATCACCGCCTCCCGCAGAGGGCACGCTAGCACGCGCCTCGTTGCTGGAAGCACGGTCAGGCTGAGGTTGGCTGGCCGCTTCACCGGCCAGCTCAACGTCTTCGCCTTCCTCTCCTTCGTCATCTTCGCCTTCATCGCTGGAGGCGATCTCCTCTGCCGAGTCCTCACCCGCTGTCGGGTCCAGCCCGAACCACTCCTCCGGCTGGGCAACGCCATCGTCATTTATTTCAGGAGCGAAGACGCTGATGTCAGTGCACTCGGCGATCGTCGATGCACACTGAGCGATAGCCGGCCGCACCTCCTCCATCTCCTTGTCGGCCTCCAGCCGCCAGGTGTGCAGCTGGTCTAGGTTCAGCCCCGGATACCAGGCTCAGACGAACTCCAGTGCCCGCCCAGCTCCAAGCTGGGCTGCCGATGCCTTCCAGGCCTCGAAGCGGCCAACCGCAACCTCCAGCCAGTTGGCAGTCCGACTCGGGGTGCGGGGAATTGTCTCGCCTGGCCAGAGGGCGGCCAACACCTGCGCCCCGGCGCGCTGGAGGCGGCGGAGCATACGGTGAGCCGGCTGCAGCCGGGATTAGACCGCCAAGAGTTGCTCCTCAAGCGTCCGGCTCGTGTCCGGCGCGATTTCAGCCCCCGCCTGCTGGCGCGCCTCGTGATGGGCCTTGATGGTTTGGGTGGCGAAGACAGAGTAGCCGGGAAAGTAGTCTTCATAGAGAACAAAAAGCAGCACAAGTTAGAACACAAATCAGGGGGCAAGGGGCAAGCAAGGAGTGAGGAAGGCGGCTTACCATCGATCAGATCCTCGATACGACCGAAGCCCTCGCTCAGCGCTTGTTTTGCCTCAGCCCAGCCCGCCGCTTCGGTCTCGAACTTGGTCTTCAGGGCATCCTCGCTGTCCTGCGCCTTCTTCAGGGCCGCCTTGTGGCTCTCCTCCTGGTCGGCCAACTTCTTGGCCAGGCGGTCACGCTCCAGGACCAAGGCGTTGTACTCAGCTTCGTTGGCGCGAAGGGTGGCCTGGGCCCCGCTGAGCTGCCCCCTCAAGTCGGCATTGGCTCCTGCAAGCATGAAGACAAAGGAAAATCAATAAGGAAGAAGTCATCAAGGAAGATCTGACCCGACTGCTCAGCAGTCGGCCCGAATCTTGGGGACTACACCCAGTGGGTGCGCTGACGCGCCCCCACAGGAGATGAAGGAAACAAAGCACGCACTCCGGCAGCTGGTCAGGTCTTCAGTTCTCCGGCCTAGCTCCTGAGCCTGGGAGTTGAAGGCAGCAGCGCGGAGATTATGATACTCCTGGAAGATCAGACAGGAGGCGAGAATAAGATAGTTGTCAGGACCTAGTAAGTTCCAAGCCGCCTGCGCAGCAGCCGACTCGGAACTCGGGGACTACACCCAGTGGGTGCGCTGACACGCCCCCACGGAAGAAATCAAAAGAGCAAAACAACCAAGGCCAGAAGACTCACCCAGATGACAGCCCGCGTCGCGAGGAACTCTTGGGTGTATCGCTGCAGCGAGGCGGCTTGGGCTTGAAGCCGGTTTCGGACCTCCTGGGCCGCCGCATTCAGCCCGCCCGTCCCCCCGCTGGGAGTCCACTCGGACGTGCTGACGCTGGCCGCCTCCAGGACCTCCACCGTCTGGCTGGTGCCCGCAGCTCGGTGCGGCTCCGGTGCGGAGGTGCCTCCCCCTGCGCGCCGGCGCAATGCCGTCTACACCTCGAGGTCGGCCCCTGCCTCCGGCTCGCCCCCGGCCGGCTGCTCTGGTGCCGCGGCTGATTGGCCGCTTTGGCCCGCCCCAGTCGGCGCCATCTGCGGCACCCCCTCCACGAAGACCACGTGGTCCTCCCTCCTCTCCATCACCGGCGGGTCTTGGTCGACCTCCTCCGATGGGGGCACGGGGATGTCGGGGGCCACGGCGCGGAGGGGAACGACGAGCAGTGGAGGCTGGTTGTGCGAGGCCTCCGCCTCCGTCTCCGCAGCTGCCGCCTCCGCCCGGGCCTTGGTCGCAGCATCGGCCTGCTCCTTCGCCGCCTGGGCAGTCCTTCGCTCCGCCGCCTGCCACTCCTCCCGCGCCTCCCGTGCGTTCCGCTCAGTGGCCTCCCTACGTCAGCACGGGGATCCACGCGACGGGAGCCGGAGGACCCTCTAGTCGGCCCGACTACGGAGCCGCCAGGACCTCGCTCAAGGGAAAGCGGTGCCCTGCCCGGCGAGCAAAGAAAGGTTCAAAAGAGCTTCAATCAAAAAGGACAACAAAAAATATATATATACAAGACGTTTGACGACTTACACCGAGATCGCCTGCGGCTGTTTCACCGCCTTGCGGAAGCGGGCCGCCTTCATGGCCGCCTCATCCCGCTTGGTCGCCGCCGTGGAAGCCTTGGATTTCTTCGGCTGGCTGCCAAAGAAGGTCGACCCGGCCCGGTGCTTCTGCGCGCCGCCACGGGCAGCCGGCGCGGCAGACGGGTCCGCGCCTTGATGATCAAGCGTCGGCTGGCTGTGCGGGGCGGCTTCGACCTCATCGTCGTCCGGCCAGTCCTCGAAGCCGGCTCCGAGCCCCGCGCCTCCTGCCTCGTCGCCTTCCCCCACGATGGCGGTCGCTCCCAGGTCCGGATCATCGGCATCATCCACCGTGCGGTCGGGGAGGAGCTGGCGCTCTACCCCTACGGCCCCGGCCGTCGGCGGAAGAAGAGGGTTCTGCTAAGGGCAAACCAACTAATCAAAGGTCGGCTATCATGAGGCCGGCTGCAAAAAGGAAGAAAAGAAGAAAAACTTACGGCAGGCGGAGGGTTGGCGCGAGAATACGGCCCCTTGCCGTATCGCCAATCCTCGGCGAGCTTGCAGTTGGAGATGTAGTTCACCATGTAAGACACCTCTACATGAGGCATCTCCCTGGTGCTCAGCCGGCACGGGTCGAAGCGGCCGCTCATCTGGCAAATCATGTGAGGCCGGCCTTGGAGCAGAAGTACTCGGCGCTCCACAAAGGCGGCCACCAAGTCGGCTCCAGTCAGGCCCTCCGACTGGATCATCACCCGGAGCCGGGAGACGGCTGCGTTCCCGGCCTGGGACAGCGACCTGGCCCGGTAGCTCCATGAAGGTTGCCTCCCAGCCGGCGGGCCAGCTACGTAAGCCGGCAGGTTGACGTAGTCACCTTTCTGGGCGATGTTCTTCACGTAAAAGTGGGACTTCTGCCAGAGCTTCACCGACTGGATCAGCGGGATGGGCAGGAACGGATTGTTCTCGCCCGTCCGCCTCATGGCAATGAAGGCTCCGCAGGGGGCGGGCACGCCCGCGACGACGGTGCCGAGCTTGCTCTGGAAGAATTCCCCCCAGAGCTCGAGAGTGGGGAGAACCCCAAGAAAGCCCTCGCATAGGGTGACGAAAGCCGACAGCAGCATCACCGCGTTGGGCGTGAGGTGTTAAGGCTGGAGGTGGCAGAATTCAAGGAAAGCTCGAAGGAATCCACTCGCCGGGAGGCCGAAGCCGCGCAGGCAGTGCGAGCGGAAGATCACCCGCTCGCCCTCCTCTGGTGTCGGCGAGATCTCCCTCGCCGGCGCCTGATGAACCCGCACGAAGTTCTCGCCCGGCAGGCGCCGTGTCCAGCGGAGGAACTCGACATGGTCCTCGTGGACGTTGGAGCCATCCCACGAGCTCGACAACGCCATGGGAGTGATGCGGCGGGGAGCAAGACGAAGCGACGGCGGAGACGCGCACGACCCCGCTATGGCGGGACCAAAGGAACCGAGAGGTCCGACGGTGGAACGGCGCGGCAATGGTTTGCTGCGGCGGCGGAGGGAAGAAGAAGGAAGGCGAGAAGGGGCGGAGCGAGAGCCTCTGCCGCTCCCCCTCCTCCCCCTACTTATAGACCCGCGCGGCAGAGTCGAGGAGCCATAGCGTGGGGGAAGGTGGGGATCAACTGCGCCCACTCCCCCACGTCCCGCGATTATTGCGCCCTGATGGCGTAATAAAACCGCCGCGGGAAGGCGAGCGGTCCGTGTGGGCCGCAGAAGATCCGCGCTCGGGCCGAGGCCTAGGAGTGGCGGGCCCGGGCCTGCGGCGGCGTCCCATCGCGCGCGTGCGTTGGCAGGATTTCCTTGCCACATGGCCTGCGGGATGGCACACGGTCAGCTCGCAGGCCGACCCACGTTCCCGCCTATGAGAAACGGGGCTTTCCGAAGACGGCGCGCACAAGCAAAGCCGGCCCCTCAGGATAGGAAGTTGACCAAGCTTCTCGTCCCTTTGTCTGCCTCGAAGCTCGATCAGCTTCAGGGACTACTGTCGGAGTATATGACCACGGGTAGCCTAGCCGGCACCCCCTGGCTCTTTTGAAAAATTACGAGCCGATCCGGCCCTCAAGAATCCAAGATGTGGGGCCGCCTTCCCCTTGTCGGCTGTCTCCCAGGCCAGCTATCGGAAGGCGACCCGACTTTAGCCCTCATGAAGAAAGCCGCGGGAGGGCCGGCTCTGAGAAGCCGGCCGCGAGAAGGCCGACTCCAAGAAGCCGGCTCCCACAAAGTGGTCAAGATCGTACCCTCTAAGTCTGCATCCACATAATGGCGATGTGACGGGGCGTGGCTACGGTAAAGCCTGCCACCTCCGAATCTCGGAGCACGCCTGGCACAATGCGCCGTACGGGTGGCCACGGCCCGTTCGGCGCGGCACTGTTGCCACGTTGAACCTGATGTCATCCTCGACGGGCTGCCAGTGCGTCCCACGGGCGGTGGGCCCCTTCGGCCAGAGAGACACCCGAAGGCGGCTAGGCCTCCCCCAGTCGGCCCAAGACAAGGCTGGCTCTCCATAGCCGGCTTGCCACATCCCTCGAAGGAGACGCCCCATTAAGGAGACAAGACGCGGTGAGGCTACAGCGATCACCCGCCGGACGGCGGTACTGTAGCCACGCCCACCTCGGCGAAGCCCTCGTCACCAGGATCGAGCAACAGTAACCAGCCACCGACAAGGCCCTAGACAGTGGGGCCTGCCTGTCGACCAAGGAGCCGGCAGCCGGCGGGACCCACCAGCCGACGGGCCCCAGCAGTCGGCGCAGAAGCCGGCGAGTGTAGACACAGACGGCTGGGCCCCACGCCCAGCCGGATTACCATTGTACCCCCGGGGGTAGGCCTATATAAACTCCCCCGGGACACCCATGCAAAGGGTTGACCCAAGCTAGTTCTAGACACCACATAGAGAGGGGAGAAGGGCTAGCCGTGTTCTTCTTCTCACAAAACAGCTCAGGGAGCATCGTGTAGATACTTGTTCATCTAGTGATCATGCGGAGACCCCGCAGAGCAGCAGTAGGGGTGTTATCTCCACGGAGAGACCCGAAGCTGGGTAAGATTCGCCAGCGTGCATGTCTTCGCCTCATCCCGTTTCCAGGCACCGGCGACGTCTTACTGGCTCCCACAATGATAAGCCACCCGTTGGCATATGTCGCACCTACCACCCGACACTCGGCCTTCTGCCTCGAGGACCTCCCCTGCAAAACACGGCTGTTATACGGCAATAAAAAGAGCACAAGGACGGATCCCTTTTTAAGTGATGGGATTTTGGTCTCAGTCACCTGTGAGGCTGGAACTAGCCCAGGGTAATCGGCCGTAATGGCCACCACGGTATTATCATTACTCCCTTGGTAAAATACCCCGTCGATCAGCTCCACGGATATGTCCGGATCCTCCTGGGAGGCCTGGTGAACGGACCGTCCAGGGTCCTCGGGCTGTGGGGGAGGGCTGTTTATCTCCTTTACTGCCTGGCACAGCTCCTGCGACAAAATCGCTAGAATGAATACTTAAACTATAGGAATACGAAACGGATGGGCGAGAAAAATCTCCGCTTACCCAGCTCGGAGGATTGTACATGGAGAATCCACCCTGCGGGTTGATACGGAGGAATTCCTCCTCTTCTCCCTTGTACAAAGTGGACAAGATCTTTATTAGATCAGCAGCCAATCCCGGCCCTTTGCGGCCGTGGCGGGTGGCGTCATCCTCCCCATTGAAATCCCACATGGGGTGGCCTCTATACTGGAGCGGTTGCACCCCCCGCATAATGCATATGGCCATGACCTCGATCATGGTCAATCCGGATCGAGCTAAAGAGCTTATCCGGCTCATCAGATAAAGAATGTCCCGGTCGTCTTCCTCCAGGGGGCTCCGTGGGCGCCAGCTCTGATGCTTCTTCAAAGGGGCATTGTCAAACTCTGGAAGGCCAATCCGAATAGAGTCCGGAAGGGGGACATCTTCTATATAAAACCATTTTGAAGGCCAGTCTTCGGACGTCTTCTTTGGGGTCCCGGATAGGTATCCGGCCCCGGCGATACGCCACACTTCGGCTCCGCCCACTTGATATATTGATCCCTTCTTAGAATGGGGCACCAAACAGAACAGCTTCTTCCACAGAGCAAAATGAGCCTCACAGCCCAAAAATAACTCGCAAAGGGCTATGAATCCTGCGATATGCAGCAGAGAAGCAGGCGTGAGGTTGTGCAGCTGGAGGCCATAGAACTCCAGAAGCCCTCGGAGAAACGGATGGATTGGGAATCCGAGCCCTCTTACCAGATAAGGGACAAGGCACACCCGCTCTCCCTTGGAAGGATTGGGATGGCTCTCCGCTTGCTCTCCGCCATTATAGGTGGCAAGCCCAGCTCGAACTAGGACCAGGTACGCTGGGGGAAGAAATCCCTTGGACTGAAGCATCACCAATTTGATATGCGAGATGGAAAATCTCTCCCAATCTCCAGGCTTGGAGCTAGGGGTGCGAAAGGAGGAGCTGCGTCGACCAGCCATGGTGGAATGGATCTTTGTCGGGTACGCTCTGATGAAGACTCGGCAAGGGAGGATGATGTGATTTGGATCTGAATCCTCGTCTTTTTAAATAGGCGGCTCGTTTGCATAGCTAGGGGGTAAATGTGAAAACACCCTGGCTCTTCACATTCGCTCAACACGTGGAAAGTGGCCATTATTGGGCGTGGAAGCCAAGAAATACAAACCATCACAAGGAACCGGACATTATTTTGACAGGTACACAGGATTTGGAGAAGGAACCCGCCTTGCAATGCCGAAGACAACTGCGCGCCGGACTCATCGTCATTGAAGCCTGGTTCGGGGGCTACTATGGGAGTCCTGGATTAGGGGGTCTCCAGACAGCCGGACTATCTCCATTGGCCGGACTATTAGACTATGAAGATACAAGATTGAAGACTTCGTCTCATGTCCGGATGGGACTCTACTTGGCGTGGAAGGCAAGCTAGGCAATACGTATATGGATATCTCCTCCTTTGTAACCGACCTTGAGTAACCCTAACCCTCTCCGGTGTCTATATAAACCGGAGGGTTTTAGTCCGTAGGACAACAATCACAACATACAATCATACCGTAGGCTAGCTTCTAGGGTTTAGCCTCTCTGGTCTTGTGGTAGATCTACTCTTGTAACACCCATATCTTCAATATTAACCAAGCAGGACATAGGGTTTTACCTCCATCAAGAGGGACCGAACCTTGGTAAAACTTCGTGTCCCTTGCCTCCTGTTACCATCCGTCCTAGACGCACAGTACGGGACCCCCTACCCAAGATCCGCCGGTTTTGACACCGACAATAGCCATGACCAATATTTGGACTCAAACAGTGATCCTTCCGGGGATCACAACCACGACCAACACTTGGTCTCAACCGACAAGATGACCTTCCCGCCATCCTCAACAGTGCAAAGTTCATGACTTAGTGTGCAGGATTAATTAAATGTTGACCCATGGTGTGACCTACTTTCGAGGTGTCCGTAACCGTGGACTCGGCTATCGATAGATTAATACACTCTGCAGAGGTAGCGCACTGTACCCACACCACAGAACCTGTCGTGGATTTTTCACGGCAGATGTCCTAGTGTGAGGGCTTAGTCGCGAGGCCAATGCATCTATGTGGTAGCTTGAGAGGGGTTGAGCGGGATGAGAGACGCGATGTTTTACCCAGGTTCGGCCTCTCACGGTGGAGGTAAAAGCCTACATCCTGCTTCATTGATATTGATGATGATGATCACGGTTACAAGTGTGCTCTATCTCGAGAGCTATTGTCTAAACCTAACTTGTCCAACTTGTGGAACTTGTGAATCTTGTCCCCTTTTGGGGAGCCCTGCCCCTCCTTATATATGTTGAAGGGGCGGGTTATATGTGGAGTCCTATTAGGATTAGGACTAGTCTATCTTCTAATACAAACCGGATACAAGTCCGGGTCTTGACTCCTTGTAAGGGAAATATTCCTCACGCCTTTTCTCTTAAACCGGCCCACCATTAGTATAAACCGGCCTTCGGGGCCTTGGGCCTTGTCATCTGTCTGTCCCGCCTGCCGGGTTACCAGTGAGTCATAATGTTTAGGTGGGTTGCTTGTAAACCGCCAAGTTAGGGAGGGTCGCCAGTGAATCGCCAGGTCTCAGCCGGGTCTCAAGTAAACCACCAAGTCCGGCCGGGTTATACTTCCGGCCGGTTTATGCTGCGGGGTATATCCCCGACATTAGCCCCCAGTTTAGCTTGGATTTATCCATGGTAAACTGATCACGTAAACAAACACAAGAACAACTTTGACAAGTTGTACTCCAGGTAAAAAATTCTTGTAAACCGGCACCTGATCATCCTTAAATCCTTGTTATTTCCTCCTTCTAGAAAATCCGAGTCAATAGACCAGCTTCATAATCAATTTGTTGCAGAAGATATTTTGTAAATAAAGAATCCATTCGAATCGGTCATCAATGCTCTGATTTGACAAAAAAATTGGTCTTCAAATATTCAACTGATATTCAGCCGGCTTGAAGATGTAGAACTTGCCGGTTTATCATTACCACCATTGTTGGGTTATAAAAACTGATAATTCTGGGTCATGATTGTTTCCAACACCGGTTCATGATTGTTGCCAACGCCTGTTCATGATTATTGATGACGCCGGGTTGCAGCCATAGGGTCATAATGATTGGTGACGCCGGGTCAATCTGGTTTGCTCAAACAGAGAATTCGAAAATATTTCTTCGGTAATAATATAATACCTATAGCCCCCAAGTCTTGAGCAGAACAAAGTGATGGCTTAAGACTTGCTTCAATATAAATACTACCAATTTTGAAGAAATCCATGTTGTTCAACCCAGTCACTAGTAAAAACTGAATACTCCATATTATGTAGCCCCCAAGTACCGGGTTGTCATGCTTGCAGTAACCTGGGACTTGTAATTGCTTATAAAAACTTCAATTAGTGTATCCCCCAAGGGTCGGGTCATTATGCAATAATGAGCAGGGATTTTGTAAATATAATCATGTAGACTTGAGCAGTGATGTGTAGCCCCCAAGGGCCGGCTTAGTAAGATAATACTGAACCGGGACTTGATATATACTTCAATGAAAATAACATCTTATAATGTAGCTTCCATCGTAGGGCTTGAACCCACGTCCACAAGGTTAAGAGCTTTGTGCTTTACCAACTGAGCAATGGATCCTTCAATATTATGGATGAAAACTTGTGTACCTTGAATTGTTGACAGGAGCAATTGGTAGCCCCCAAGGACCAGCTCATTATAATATGACGAGTCGGGTCTTCAATAAGACTAGTAAAAATGACTTTGCATTAGCCCCCAAGTGTCATGGTGCATGCTTGCAGCGACATGAGACTTGCATGTAATCTCAATTTGAATAATGTAGCCCCAAGTGACGGGTCATAAGCCTGCAGTGACTCGGGACTATTACTTCCATTGTAGAATAAACCATATCCATTGATAAAATAATAGACATTGCGCCAAAGCGACTTTGAATACCTCATCTGTTGATAACCATAATAAAAAATCCAGCCATGTTGGCTATTTAAAGATTTGAATAATATACTTAGTGATTTATAAGCGCATGATTACAATGGCGCAATCCAAATGTATATACTAGCAACTTATAGTCCAATGCCAGATCGGTTTAATAAACACTGGATAATTTATCATCATACTGGCGACTTATAGTCGAAAGCCAGGCCGGGTTAATAAACGCCGGTGATTTATAATCATGGTTTATTCAACCTGTTTCTGTATACAACAAGTTTAAAGTGTCCTGGCGGTTTACCGCCGGACGGGTCATAATGCCCAACATATAATCCGAGTTTATAACCAAGGCTGCTGTCACACCCTAGCTAGTTAAAGCATTAGAGTGTGCATCATGTTTATTTTTCTCTTAAATTTGAAATGGGGATGACAGAACCCCCAACACCGCCCCTTGGAAACAACTAGGGTTTACTAAAATTATTTTCAATGAACCTGAAATGCCCTTCTAAAAAGTTCACCCTCTTTGTCTTGGGTTAAAACCTCTGGCAAAATTGGTGCACATTTTTCTAGGTCAACAGAAGGTCACTGAATTAAATCATAAGTATTTGAATTTGGGCATTTAAATGCTATAAAATAAATTAAATGCCCAAATAGTTCTGGAAATAAATGTTTGTTGTTGGAAATAATCTAAACAGATCCCACAATTATTTTCAGGATTTTTGGAAACGTTTTAGTATTTTTAATAAAGCCCAACAGTTGCAATTAAATAGAAAACGGAAACAAATTTACAAAAGAAAGAGAGAAGGAAGCCACCTGGGCCTTACCTGAGCTGGCCAGCCCACCTGGCTCGGCCCAGCCTACTGGCTTCGCCAGTCGTCGTCCTCCTCGCGCCAGGAGGCAGGGGCGCGTGCTCACAGAAGGGGCCCACCAGTCAGGTTTGACCTGGGCTGGCGCCTTTGACCTGCTGAGGTCAGCATGACACAATGCTGATGCAGTAATGCATTTTCTGGATTTATTTTTATTCAGGAAATTCCAGAAAATAGTCAAAACTTCTAAAAATCATAGAAAATCAACCATAGCTCCAAATGCAAAGATTTATATATGAAAAATGATCAGAAAAATTCAACCTATCCATGTGTAATGGTTTCATGCATGACAAAACAAGTTTACCTTGCTGTTTAAGCAGAATAAGGAAATGCACTATTAAGGCCATGTTTAATGAGCTAATATTTGAATCTTTTATTCAAATGAGTTCATTCCTTTCTACTATAACTTGCATTAGGCCAAGACACATTCATATTGCCATGTCATAGCATGCATCATATTGTTGCATATCGTCATGTGTTGATTGTGTTCCGATGCGTTCTTCGTGGTAGGTTCTGCCTCCGAGGATATTCACGAGTATCCAACTGAAGGGCAGTATCCCACTACCACTCCATCAGGCAAGCAACCATTGATCATTCCGATACAAACCCATGTTCTCGCTTCTGCTCTTGTTTACTGCATTAAGACAACGTGATTCAAACTGCTGTGTGCTATGGTAGTTGAACCCTTATCCTCTGCATGACCTGTCATTGCCACAGTAACTAGATGAAACCCACTAGCATGTGTAGGAGTTGATTGAGCCATGTATGTGATTCCTACCTTGCCATGCCTTCTATGCTTAGAGTTGTGTCAGGTCTGGTTCATCTGGGTGATGGGCTAGAGTGAAATGCTTATGTCGGTAATGTGAGGGATGTGTTGAACATGTTTTGGTAAAGGTATCGATGAGAGGCCATATAGGAGTACATGGTGGGTTGTTTTATTGAGGCCGTCCCTAAGAACTGAGATCTGTATGTGTGATTTAAGATGCAGTTACTACTGTACATTGGGCCCGAAACCAATGGACCCTCTCGGCTTCTTAACCACCTTAGTACTCTATCCAGGAGTTGCAAATAGTTTCTGGTGTTTGCAGGATATTTGTTGGCGGCCGTGCGTAGCGCTGACCCTAGGGGTGGGCTATGTTGCGGTAGGTACACCGTGGCCGGGTATGCCGTGCGCCCGTTTGGCGTCTCGGGACCCTGTTCACATCGTTCGGGGCCGTATGTGGAAACCTCGGCCGGACTCCCTGCGGATGGAACCTAGATAGGCGATAAACCTGGACTAGAGACTTAAGTGTTTAGGTAGGCCGTGGCCAACACCCTCGCTGGGCTTCCGCTTGAAGGTTGCCGAGTACATGTCGTGTAAGCGGCGGTAAGTGGTGAAAGCGTGTATGAAGAAGTACACCCCAGCAGGGTATAAAACTATTCGAATAGCCGCGTCTGTGGTAAAGGACTACTTGGTTGCCTATACAGTTCATAGACAAGTTAATGGACACTACTAAAAGACTCAAGATAAGTGTGAGTATCGAGGATGGCCCTCTTGTAGGATGACGAGGGAGGATCCACGGTGGAGTTTTGTGTTGGTGAGTAGTGGACTCGTGTGCGAAAACTATTTTACTGGTGAGGTTCCGTAGGATAACTTAGCCAAGAGTCAAAGCTGGCTTGCTGCATTAACCCCACCACCTTCTTGAGAATAAGCATGTATAGTAGGTTCTGATGTAAGACTTGCTGAGTACCTTTGTACTCATGTTTGCTTAATTACTGTTTTCAGACGACAACCCCGCCCCCTCCGATGGGTTCTACATAGACCTTGACGTCGACGAGTGACTAGCCACCCAGGTGGTGATCCTGGCCATGGTGGGCCCTATGTAGATAGACAGGCTTCGAGAAGCCTTCTTTCTTTCTAGAGTCTGTACTCAGACTAGTTGCTTCCGCATGTGCTTGTATGAGTGTATGACTTGAGTGCTGGGTCATGTGACCTCTATCTGTATGAACATGTTATGTATGGCTCTCTGGAGCCTTTAAATAAAGTACTTGAGTTGTAGAGTTTTGTTGTGATGCCATGTTGTATGTACTCATAACGGGCATATTGTGTGTATGATTGAAATGCTTGGTATGAGTGGGATCCGACAATCTAGTTGTTTATCCTTGGCAGCCTTTCTTATGGGGAAATGTAGTCTAGTGTTCCTCGAGCCATAGTAGTCCGCTACAGCCCGGTTCACCGGAGTCCTGCTAGCCCAGCACTACTGTTCAGGACACTTGACTGGACGGCATGTGTTTCACTTCGTTCCTATGTCTGTCCCTTCGGGGAAATGTCACGCGGTGATTTCCAGAGTCCTTCCTAGCCTGCTACAGCCTGGGTCCCCCGTAGTCCTGTTAGCCAAGTGCTACAGCCCGGAATCACTCGCTGATGACCGACATGCTCGATGTGATACATGTATGCCTATCTCCATAGCTCTGTGCCGCTTTGGGTTCACGACTAGCCATGTCGGCCCGGGTTCTCTGTCATATGGATGCTAGCAACACTATCATATACGTGAGCCAAAAGGCGCAAACGGTCCCGGGCCATGGTAAGGCGACACCCGTGGGATACTGTGCGTGAGGCCGCAAAGTGATATGAGGTGTTACCGGTTAGATCGATGTGACTTGGAATCGGGGTCCTGACAGCGTTGGTATCAGAGTCGGACTGCATGTAGGTTCGTTGAGCCAAACTGGTCGATGTCGAGTCTAGAAATGCTTTAGTTATATGTAGGGGAATTGATTGTGGGAGGGAACGTAAGGCTCTTTTACTCCTTTACCCTATGCCTCTGATCTGAGTCATTCTCTTCTCATTCAACGTGGGTTGAGGACTAGGCTCTCTTCTTCTATCAGGTTCACGTGTTACTAATCCGTAGTAGCTTATAGGATTGTTGTTACCAGTCCCAGTTCAGTTTCTACTATTCTTAGTATGTTGCTAATTGGATCAGAACCTTGATATGATGTTGTTGAGTGGTATTGCGAACTGTTGTGGATGTCTCAAATCTTTTTCTGAGCATTTACAGCTGTTATGATGTCCAATTTTCCCTAGAAATTCTGATGTCTTTACATTGTGGTTGTGCTTTCAGATAGCCAACTGTGTTCAAAACCAAGTGGTTCGCCTGACCCGGTGCCTCGACGTGCCCGGTCATACTGCTATGCTACTCCGGGTAATGATTGAGATGGGCTACCGTTGGTATCCCGAATACACCGTCGAAGAGCAGTTCCGCGGCTTTAATCAAAGCCAATATCTCTGCACCGTCAGGATATTTACTTCTTATCCTGGATCTACTGAGCCCCTTCACTGTTCCTATGGACTCGGGGTTACTGTTGAGATGGCTGTGCAGGATGCTGCCTATTCCATGAAGACCATCTTGCGAGTCCGGACTGGCCTGCTTCGGAACACCGACTTCCGTTACATGCCAGCTTCACTTCCGGGAGCGCAAGGGTATCTTCTGGCTATCTATGTCGACTCCACTCAGGAGGACTCATTAACTCGTACCACTGCCGAGATGCTCGAAGATAAGGACAGAGAGAATCGGGCCTTGAGGCTGGAGCTTTTCAATACCCGTGCTGATCATTGGGCCACATTGACTCGGTTTGCACCTGCAGTGCAGGCTGGATGTATGGATACAAGGGATCTGTATCCTGTGAGATCAGCTCTGCCAGACATGGTGGATTGGCGTGATGTGGGAGGCATCACCCCACCCCATGGTCCCCACAGGCCACCATTTGTTGGTCCAAGACCTCATCCTAGCCCCTTTGGTCCACAGGCTCCTCAGGACCGTCTGTTCCCGGATGGTCATGTTGAACTTCCAGGCTACGGAGGTGACTTCTATGAGAACTACTATGGAGCTGTCTGAGTTAGTAGTAGTACCACTAGTATTGTAGTAGTTGTATTTCCACTGTCCTGCGTGACTTGTGGAATACGACTTAGTGTGTAGTCAATCCCGGAGGTGTAGACAAATAATGTATAGGAGCTTGGAATGCCTTCGATGAGATGTAATGTCTTTCATCATAGTTGTACTGTAGCCTAGGCTTGTACTAAGCTATGTATGATGTGTATTACCGTTGGTATATATATGGCAGCTTTATATTACCATGTCATACGGATGAACATCTCTGCATTCCGTGTTATCCATTACATTCTGCACTTCCTTGCTAAGTTTGAGCCATCCTTATCTAAACCATTGTATTGTTTTCTCCTAGGATGGTCAACACCTGCAGCAACCCTGCTGCCTCAGAGCAGGGGGAAGCCAGTGCAGCTAGAGGTGAAAATCTGCCTCACCCGCCTTCTTTGGCCGAAGTAATGCTGGAGGCGGAAAGAAACAAGCGTGAGACTAACCGCCTGCTGGAGCGGATTGAGCAGAACACTGCACGCCACCCACGAAATGACTTGGTGTCAATCAATGACTTTATCAAGCTGTACCCACCAAAGTTTAACCATTCTGTCGAACCCCTCGATGCGGATGACTGGCTTCGCAGCATCACTCACAAGCTACATTCTGCCAACGTAGCCGAAGCCGACAAGGTTACCTATGCTGCCTATCACCTCGAAGGCCCTGCTAGCCTTTGGTGGGAAAACTTCGAAGCTATGCGCCCGATCGGCCAAATCACTACTTGGGCTGAATTCAGTGAGGCTTTCCATGAGCATCACATTCTGGAAGGTCTCATGAATCGCAAGAGGGAGGAGTTCTGCAACTTCACCCAAGGAAGACTGACTGTGGATGCTTATAGTCATGAATTTGGAAATCTGGCACGCTATGCTCCCGAAGAGGTATCTACTGACGCTAAGAAGCAAGCAAGGTTCCGCAAGGGACTTAGCCCTGAGCTTCGCCGCGATCTTCGTCTGCATGAGTGCACCTCAAGAAGTTGGTCAATAAAGCCATCAGTGCTGAGACGGGCCAGACTGATTATGACGCTTCACGCAAGCACTCCCGTGATTTTGGCTCTTCATCCGGCTCTGGAACTCAGAAGCGCAGGGTGTGGATTCCAAGCACGGCACTGCCACCCAGGTTCATCCCGAGGCCATCCTTCGAGGCGCCTCGTCCCAACCAGCAATTTTCACCGCCCAAGCCCTATGGTGGCCCCGCTGCTAATGCGCTCCACGCCCCAATGTGGTGACATGCTTTAAGTGTGGAGAGCCGGGTCACTATAGCCGAGAGTGTCCCCAGAACAACAACCCCAATCAAACTGGAAAGTCCGTTGGTCGTGGTAAGCCCGCGGGAAAAACATTCTACGCCAAGCCGGCCACCACTGCACGTGGCCATGTCAACTATGTTTCAGCTGAGGAGGCTCATGAGGATCCCAACGTTGTCCTTGGTACGCTCCTTGTTAACTGCCATCCGGCATCTGTTCTTTTCGATACTGGAGCATCTCATTCATTCATATCCGAGAACTATGCTCGATTGCACAACACGACATTCTGTGACATGCCCTCTACCATGGAAATTCAAACTCCTGGCTCTAGATGGCAAACTTCTAGAGTAAGCCATGGGAACGAAATTCTTGTCGATAGACTTGTCTTCCTTGCATCCTTAATAGCTCTCAAGTCCTCGGACATAAACATCATCTTGGGTATGGACTGGATGTCAGCTCATTATGCTAAGATCGATTGTGCCACTAGAACCGTTCAACTTACTCACCCATCGGGCAAGACAGTCAATGTCTTAACCCGAGTGGCCCAGCACCAGCTTTACTCCCTAAATGCCAACCCCCTTCCAGACCTTGAGGATGTTCCGGTAGTCCGAGACTTTCCGGATGTCTTCCTAGAAGAATTGCCAAGTGTTCCACCTGACAGGGATGTCGAGTTTGTGATAGACCTTGTTCCAGGAACCGTTCCAATTTCTAGAAGACCCTACAAGATGGCACCCTTAGAACTAGACGAGCTTAAGAACCAACTCGATGAGTCCTTGAAAAAGGGTTTCATCCGTCCTAGTTCCTCTCCTTGGGCTTGTCCCGTCCTCTTCGTCAAGAAGAAGGATGGAATGGATCGAATGGTTGTGGACTACCGCCCTGTCAACCTGGTCACCATCAATGATCTGTATGATCAGCTCGCTGGATCCTCAGTTTTTTCCAAGATGGATTTGAGGTTGGGCTACCATCAAATCAAAATCAGAAACGGGGACATTCCCAAAACAGCCTTTGTTACTCGCCATGGCCAATACGAGTACACCGTCATGTCCTTCGGTTTAACCAATGCCCCAGCTACCTTTTCTCGGTTAATGAACTCGGTTTTCATGGAGTACTTGGACAAATTTGTCGTAGTATACCTCGATGACATACTCATCTACTCCAAGAATGAAGAGGAACATGCCGAACATCTAAGGCTAGTATTGATGAAACTTCGAGAGCATCGCCTTTATGCCAAATTCTCCAAGTGTGAATTTTGGTTGCCAGAAGTGACCTATCTAGGCCATGTAATCTCTGGCAAGGGTATTGCTGTCAATCCCGAGCGAGTTCAAGCCGTCCTTGATTGGACTCCACCTGAGATGGTTAAGCAAGTTCGGAGCTTCCTTGGCTTAGCGAGCTATTGCTGCCGCTTTGTCGAGAATTTCTCCAAGGTTGCTAAACCTCTAACTGAACTCCTCAAGAAAGATAAAAAGTTCGAGTGGACTCCACAGTGCGAGTTCAGTTTTCAGGAACTAAAAAGACGCCTGACATCTGCTCCCGTACTGGTACCACCAGATTTCTCCAAGGACTTTATTATCTATTGCGACGCCTCGCGACAAGGACTAGGTTGCATACTCATGCAAGATCGTCAGGTAATTGCCTATGCTTCATGGCAATTACACCCACATGAGGAAAATTATCCCACACATGATCTAGAGCTTGCAGCTGTAGTCCATGCACTTAAAACTTGGCGACATTACCTTCTCAGTAATCGTTGCGAGATCTTCACCTATCACCAAAGTTTGAAATATATCTTCACCCAACCAGATTTGAATCTCAGGCAAAGACGTTGGGTTGAGTTGATCTCGGATTACGACTTAGGAATAACTTACACCCCGGGAAAAGCCAATGTCATGGCTGATGCGCTAAGCTGTAAGTCCTATTGTAACAACCTGATGTTACAACAAAGTCAACCATTTCTCCATGAGGAATTTCGTAAGCTAAATCTTCACATTGTTCCTCAAGGATTCCTATCCACCCTGGTGGCGAAACCTACCCTTACGGATCAGATCATCAAGGCACAGAAGGTAGATCCGGGAATCTCCCGTATTAAGAGAAACATTAAGAAAGGAATCGTGAATTGTTTCTCCATTGATGATCAAGGTGTCGTATACTTTGGGAATCGCCTAGTGGTTCCAAAGGCACGAAACCTGAGGCGGCTGATCCTTAAGGAAGCTCATGAATCCCCACTCACCATTCATCCCGGTAGTACTAAAATGTATCAAGACCTACGCCAGAGGTTTTGGTGGACTAGGATGAAGAGAGAAATCGCTCAATACATTGCTAATTGCGACGTTTGTCGTCGTGTTAAAGCAGAGCATCAACGGCCTGCTGGCACCCTTCAGCCTTTGGCTATTCCCGAGTGGAAATGGGACAAAATCAGTATGGATTTCATCACTGGGTTTCCCAGGACCAAGAGAGGGAATAATGCCATCTTCGTCGTGATCGACCGACTTTCCAAAGTAGCCCACTTTCTACCTGTCCGTGAGAGTATCACCGCTAGCCAGCTAGCTGATTTATACATCTCCCGAATACTGTCTCTTCATGGTGTTCCATTGGAAATTAACTCAGACCGTGGGAGTCTCTTCACCTCTCGATTTTGGGAAAGTTTCCAAAATGCTATGGGAACTCGTCTCTCTTTAGTACTTCCTTCCATCCTCAATCAAGTGGTCAAGTAGAGCGAGTCAATCAAATTCTGGAAGATATGCTCCGAGCTTCTGTTATCTCGTTCAGAATGAGTTGGGCAGAAATGCCTTCCATTCGCGGAGTTTGCTTATAACAATAGTTATCAAGCCAGCTTAGGCAAGGCTCCTTTCGAAGTTCTCTATGGACGAAAATGTCGAACGCCTCTTAACTGGTCAGAAACTGGGGAAAGACAACTCTTTGGCCCGGATATGATTCAGGAAGCAGAAGAGCAGGTTCGCGTTATTCGTGAGAAATTGAAAACAGCCCAATCTCGTCAAAAAGAGTCAATATGATCGTAAACATAAGCCTATGACTTATGAAGTCGATGAGAAGGCTTACCTTCGGGTTACTCTGTTAAAGGGAACCCATCATTTCGGTATAAAGGGCAAATTGGCCCCTCGTTACATTGGACCCTTTCGCATTCTTGCCAAACAAGGGGAAGTTGCCTACCAATTGGAACTACCTCCACATCTTTCCAGAGTTCACGATGTCTTCCACGTTTCACAACTCAGGCGTTGCTTCGCGGATCCTATCCGTGGAGTGGACCACGAAACGCTTGATCTACAAGATAACCTCTCCTATCGGGAATATCCCGTTCGTATCCTTGATCAGGCCGAGCGTACCACTCGACGTCAGAATATCAAGTTTCTCAAGGTTCAATGGTCACAACATTCCGAGAAACAAGCCACTTGGGAAAGGGAGGATTGTCTTCGACTTGAGTACCCCACCTTCTTCCCGGAGGATCCTAAATCTCGGGACGAGATTATTTTGAGTGGGGGTGAGTTGTCACACCCTAGCTAGTTCAAGCATTAGAGTGTGCATCATGTTTATTTTCTCTTAAATTTGAAATGGGGATGACAGAACCCCCAACACCCCCCCCCCCCGGAAACAACTAGGGTTTACTAAAATTATTTTCAATGAACCTGAAATGCCCTTCTAAAAAGTTCACCCTCTTTGTCTTGGGTTAAAACCTCTGGCAAAATTGGTGCACATTTTTCTAGGTCAACAGAAGGTCATTGAATTAAATCATAAGTATTTGAATTTGGGCATTTAAATGCTATAAAATAAATTAAATGCCCAAATAATTCTGGAAATAAATGTTTGCTATTGGAAATAATCTAAACAGAGCCCACGATTATTTTCAGGATTTTTGGAAACGTTTTAGTATTTTTAATAAAGCCCAACAGTTGTAACTAAATAGAAAACAGAAACAAATTTACAAAAAAAAGAGAGAAGGCAGCCACCTGGGCCTTACCTGAGCTGGCCAGCCCACCTGGCTCGGCCCAGCCTACTGGCTTCGCCAGTCATCGTCCTCCTCGCGCCAGGAGGCAGGGGCGCGTGCTCGCCGCACGTCGGCCACGCGCCGGCCACCTCCTGCTTCTGCCGACGTCCTGGAGACGTCCAGGAGTGCCACGCAACCCCCACGTCCCCCTCTCATTCTCTCTCACTCTCCCCCTCGTCTCCCTCACTCTCTCCCGCGATGGTCGAGCGCGTACCTCGCCGCCGATCGCCGTAGTTGCCACCACAGCCACTCCCTCGCCCCTCCGACGAGCCCAATCGCTCTGCCTCGTCACCCTGGACCTCTCCGTCGACTCAAGCAAGCTCGGACGACCCCAAGACGACGTGGTGCCCCTCTTCCCCGTCCACGGCCGCCGGATGCCGTCGTTCGATTCGCCGGCCTCAAGTCCTCCCCGAGCTCGCTGACCCCCTCTCCGACCCCGCTGTGAGCTCCTCTTCCTTTCCCCTAGCTCCCGTGCTCGTTTGGCCTCTGTAACCGTCGTTTCCACCGCACCCGAGAGCTCCTTGCCGCCGGCCATGTCGCCGTCGTGGCTACGACCATGCAAGCACGCATCCGAGCACACCACCGCATTCAGTGCGTCCCCAGGAGCCTAACGCACGCACTTCCTCGCCTTGCCGTGCACCGTAGCCCTCTTTCCCTCTCCGTCCGAACTCTGGCCGCCGCCATGAGCTCGATTCCGGCGAGCTCGCTCCACCCCAGCTCCTCCCACTTGCCCCACTAGATGCGCACCAGCCCTAGCTACGCGTAGCACGTCTCCACCGTCGATTTGGTCACCGGAGGACCAAATCCGAAGCCCTCCGTCGTCTCGGCCTCGCCGGCGGCTCAACGCCGGCGAGTTTGACCCAGTTTGACCCCTAGGTGGGCCCAGGTAGACCCCCCTGAGTCTATGCCAGGTGGGGCCGGTCTGCTAACTAAATTAGGATTAGTTTTAATTAATTCTAATTAAATCAGTCACTGACATGTGGGCCCAGGCCCCACTAACAGCTAATTAGTGTTAATCTAATCCTGTTAATTAGCTGAGAGGCTGACAGAAGGGGCCCACCAGTCAGGTTTGACCTGGGCTGGCGCCTTTGACCTGTTGAGGTCAGCATGACGCAATGCTGACGCAGTAATGCATTTTCTGGATTTATTTTATCCAGGAAATTCCAGAAAATAGTCAAAACTTCTAAAAATCATAGAAAATCAACCATAGCTCCAAATGCAAAGATTTATATATGAAAAATGATCAGAAAAATTCAATCTATCCATCTGTAATGGTTTCATGCATGACAAAACAAGTTTAACTTGCTGTTTAAGCAGAATAAGGAAATGCACTATTAAGGCCATGTTTAATGAGCTAATATTTGAATCTTTGATTCAAATGAGTTCATTCCTTTCTACTATAACTTGCATTAGGCCAAGACACATTCATATTGCCATGTCATAGCATGCATCATATTATTGCATATCGTCATGTGTTGATTGTGTTCCGATGCGTTCTTCGTGGTAGGTTCTGCCTCCGAGGATATTCACGAGTATCCAACTGAAGGGCAGTATCCCACTACCACTCCATCAGGCAAGCAACCATTGATTATTCTAATACAAACCCATGTTCTCGCTTCTGCTCTTGTTTACTGCATTAAGACAACGCGATTCAAACTGCTGTGTGCTACAGTAGTTGAACCCTTATCCTCTGCATGACCTGTCATTGCCACAGTAACTAGATGAAACCCACTAGCATGTGTAGGAGTTGATTGAGCCATGTATGTGATTCCTACCTTGCCATGCCTACTATGCTTGGAGTTGTGTCAGGTCTGGTTCATCTGGGTGATGGGCTAGAGTGAAATGCTTATGTCGGTAATGTGAGGGATGTGTTGAACATGTTTTGGTAAAGGTATCGATGAGAGGCAATGTAGGAGTACATGGTGGGTTGTTTCATTGAGGCCGTCCCTAAGAACTGAGATATGTATGTGTGATTTAAGATGCAGTTACTACCGTACATTGGGCCCGAAACCAATGGACCCTCTCGGCTTCTTAACCACCTTAGTACTCTGTCCAGGAGTTGCAAATAGTTTCTGGTATTTGTAGGATATGTGTTGGCGGCCGTGCGTAGCGCTGACCCTAGGGGTGGGCTATGTTGCGGTAGATACACCGTGGCCGGGTATGCCGTGCGCCCGTTTGGCGTCTCAGGACCCTGTTCACATCGTTCGGGGCCGTATGTGGAAACCTCGGCCGGACTCCCTGCGGATGGAACCTGGATAGGCGATAAACCTGGACTATGGACTTAAGTGTTTAGGTAGGCCATGGCCAACACCCTCGCTGGGCTTACGCTTGAAGGTTGTCGAGTACATGTCGTGTAAGCGGCGGTAAGTGGTGAAAGCGTGTATGAAGAAGTACACCCCTGCAGGGTATAAAACTATTCGAATAGCCGCGTCCGCGGTAAAGGACTACTTGGTTGCCTATACAGTTCATAGGCAAGTTAATGGACACTACTAAAAGACTCAAGATAAGTGTGAGTATCGAGGATGGCCCTCTCATAGGACGACGAGGGAGGATCCATGGTGGAGTTTTGTGTTGGTGAGTAGTGGACTCGTGTGCGAAAACTATTTTACTGGTGAGGTTCCGTAGGATAGCTTAGCCAAGAGTCAAAGCTGGCTTGCTGCATTAACCCCACCACCTTCTTGAGAATAAGCATGTATAGTAGGTTCTGATGTAAGACTTGCTGAGTACCTTTGTACTCATGTTTGCTTAATTACTGTTTTCAGACGACAACACTGCCCCCTCCGATGGGTTCTACGTAGACCTTGACAGGCTTCGAGAAGCCTTCTTTCTTTCTAGAGTCTGTACTCAGACTAGTTGCTTCCGCATGTGCTTGTATGAGTGTATGACTTGAGTGCTGGGTCATGTGACCCCTATCTGTATGAACATGTTATGTATGGCTCTCTGGAGCCTTTAAATAAAGTACTTGAGTTGTAGAGTTCCGTTGTGATGCCATGTTGTATGTACTCATATCGGACATATTGTGTGTATGATTGAAATGCTTGGTATGCGTGGGATCCGACAATCTAGTTGTTTATCCTTGGCAGCCTTTCTTATGGGGAATTGTAGTCTAGTGTTCCTCGAGCCATAGTAGTCCGCTACAGCCCGGTTCACCGGAGTCCTGCTAGCCCAGCACTACTGTTCAGGACACTTGACTGGCCGGCATGTGTTTCACTTTGTTCCTATGTCTGTCCCTTCGGGGAAATGTCACACGGTGATTTCTGGAGTCCTGCCTAGCCTGCTACAGCCCGGGTCCCCCGGAGTCCTGTTAGCCCAGTGCTACAGCCCGGAATCACTCGCTGATGACCAACATGCTCGATGTGATACATGTATGCCTGTCTCCATAGGTCTGTGCCGCTTTGGGTTCACGACTAGCCATGTCGGCCCGGGATCTCTGTCATATGGATGCTAGCGACACTATCATATACGTGAGCCAAAAGGCGCAAAAGGTCCCGGGTCATGGTAAGGCGACACCCATGGGATACCGTGCGTGAGGCCGCAAAGTGATATGAGGTGTTACCGGTTAGATCGATGTGACTTGGAATCGGGGTCCTGACAGCTGCACTTAAGAATAATCAAATATGAAATATATCATACCTGTGACATTGAATCACATTGCTGGTTTTACCAACTTTTTGTAGTAAGGGTGATAACCCCAATCTTGAGTACTGATAACTCCTTCCATATTGTGCCGGTTTTTGATAAAACTGTAGCGGGTTGTGATAAACACCAGATTATCCATATTCGATGCTGGCGACTTGTAGTCGAAACCAGGCCGGGTTAATAATCTCCGGATTGTAACTTGTACTGACAACTTATAGTTGACAGCCTAACCGGGTTGATAAACACCGGGTCAAAAACATCACAAATCTTATGAAAAGAAAAACTTAGCAAAAGGCAAATAAAAACCGTTGTAGTCGAGGCTTTTCACGGGCTGCCAGGCCCCAAATTTGAGGCTTTTCATGGGCTGCCAGGCCACTGAGTTAAACCATTTTTGCAAAGCCTTTTAAGATTGTCCTCAATCCTTAACCAATCATCGTTTTAACTTGACAAGTTCAGGGTCTGTATTTTAGAGTAACTTGTCAAAGTTCAAAGGGTCATACCAGGTTTACCTGGGCAAAGTAACTTACTTAAAGAGGCAGGTTAACCCGGGGTTTTAGGTGTATACACCAGGCTTCCAAGCCATGGCTTGGTAGCCCATTACAAGTGTAGATTCTAAGTTCATTGCGATAGCAAAGAATCCCCAAGTAACGTTTTGAGCTGTGCTCATTGGGTGCCCATGTTTGAGTTGTTGTTTTACAACACTCTCTTTGGCCCCGGATTGATTTGGCTTTGAGCCGATCAAGAGGTGTGACTATGGTTCGGATACGACCAAGCCCCCAAGTGATGTTGTGGCATTGCGCCGATCAAGAGGTGTAGCTATGGTTCGGATACGACCAAGCCCCCAAGTGATGTTGTGGCATTGCGACGATCAAGAGGTGTAGCTATGGTTTGGATACGACCAAGCCCCCAAGTGATGTTATATAAAGCTTTGATAAGCTGAATCAAGGGGTAAACCGGACGCTGCTTTATGAAATAGAAGCCCCCATGTGATGAATAATAGGACAAGACAATAAGGCGGGATACCCATGTTTGAACCGCGCATCATGGCAGCAGGTCCTCTTCGGCAACTTTTAACTTTTTGCAAGAGATAAATTCTTCTTGAACCGGGATTTTGAACCGGATATTGAGAGCTTCAAAGCTTTGTAGGAGACATCTTTCCCTTGAACCGGATTTTAAACCGGAATCTTCTTTTTCAGCCGGAAATTTTTTGACGGCCTTTAAATTCGAACTTGCGAAAAGTTAATTCCTTTTTGAACCGGACAGTGTTAAACCGGATTTGAGCGCTTCAGAGCTTTGTGGGAGAATAGATTTCCCTTGAACCGGACTGTAAGGATATTAAGAGCTTCAATGAGACTGACTTCCCTTGAGCCGGATTTTAAACCGGAGTCATTTCTGATGACCCGGAACTTCTTCATTGAGCCGAGATTTTGTAATTGTCATATACTTCCTAAACCAGAAATTTTCTGACAGCCTTTAAATTTCCATCAATATAACAGTAGCCTCCGGGACCGGGTTATCTTTCCCTCCATCGTCCTGGGGTTCTTAAATTTGTTGAAACTGGCAAGATTTGCTGAGTTATGTCATCATAGACCCCGAGTCTCAAAGGTGACTCGAGGAGTTGGCTTCAGACTCTCCACATTTGGCCGTGATGTAAACCGGCATAACTTGTATATCATTGGTGTTGATAGCACGATGTGAATCCACAGAAGGTTGAGGTGACTGCGGTGGCTTATAAATGATCCCGTATGAGCCGTGTCAGTAACTCGGCCAATGGCTCCTTCCAACTGGCTATTTGAAGTTAACCAAACTATAGTGGCGGCGACTTGTGCGCCTGCCCATTGAACCATCCAGTGCAGACGGCGGCTGATAATATATGATAAATTGCCTCCAATTTGTTGGAAGAAAACCGGGCTTCCCAAGTAGTGACTTGCTCATACTCAATAAGCAGCTCATCCAGACAAGTGAGGCCCAGTGCGTTGATGTAGACCAGGCCACAAGAGACGGACGGTAAAAACAACCGCAACATTTGAGGCGGCATAGACAGATGAACCAGTCGTGGCGTTGTAAGCCGGTGCGGACGGGCAAGTTGTCCTCTTTATTGTAAGCTGGTGTGGTCGAGAGAGACGGCCACAGCGTTGTAAGCCCGCACGGTCGCGAGAGGCGGCCGCGGCGTTGTAAGCCGGCGCGGTCGTGAGAGACGGCCACGGCATTGTAAGCCGGCGCGGTCGCGAGAGACGGCCACGACGTTGTAAGCCGGCGCGGATGGGTGAGTCAATCACAGGCGCGGTAAGCCGCGCGAACGGGCGAGTCAACCACGTCGTGTTGATGTAGTGAACAATTGTCCTGCCTCAACAACATCGCAAACCAGAGTAATTGCTCTTTTAAAGAAAACAATATATAATATATAAAAATATACTGGATGGATTTCACCTGATATGTTAGGCCAGAAATTATCCACCGTGGAGTTGATGATCACTATGGTGAAGCTGAAATCAATCACGGCCGAGTCGGCCGCGGGAATAGACAGAAGAGCCGACTGCGGGGCTGTAAGCCTGCAGTGGATGGATGAGTCATCTGTGGCGTTGTAACCCGTACAGACAGGTAAGTCAGTCGTGGGCATGGTCCCGGCGGGTTGATGTAGATTGAGCTGCACGGGCGGCGACTTGCGCACACCCGTTCAATAGCAAGCGGGGGTGGACGCCGGTGCATGATGATGCTGACGCACACTCCATAGGTACAGCGTAACACCTCCTTTATAATGAATCATTATCCCTGCATACAAAAAATATGTAGAGTAGAGTAGTTTTTGAAAGAATTTAATATGTCCTAATAAAAAATAAACCGGATGAGTAGCACCTGATTTATTTGAGCAGACATGACACGTCCGCCAGAATTTGTCAAGGATGTCTTTGCTGGCCGTACTACGATTTGAACCTTTGAACAGAGTAAAGTACTAATACTAGTACTTGGCCTTGTGTAACAGTACATGGTCTCCACGTAATTAGGCTCTTGTTCATCCAAAGCCTAGGAATCATTTCCCAAGTCACTTTACGCAAGTGGTAGAAAATTATAACCCTTAACCTTATGTGGGCTGTAGCAGTGACAGTAGTTTTCATCAGCCTGGTGACTGCCCGTGGCACCTGCACCCGTGATGCTCTGGCCAGATTCGCTATCGTGGCGCACTTTATTTCTCTGTCCTAATCCAGTCGATGGAACTGCAATGGGAGGTCTCCACTTCTAATTTACTCGTGGGTTGGGTAAACAGAACATATCTCTTTCAACCCGAGGCGGAGTCGGGTCAGTGTGGCGGCTCAGCGAAGCGGGGTGAGACAGCCTATCAGTCGAGGGACCGGCTTGAGCACGGAGTGGCCGATTGCTAGCGGAGGCGGCGGAAGGCCGGCTTGGGGTCGAGGCGTGTCCGTGGTGGCGGCGGCAACGAACCGCGGCGGATGGCAGTGGCTTGACAGCAGCAGAGGCGGTGGGCCTTAGCGCCCGCGAGATGAAAACGTCTGCTCGCAACAGCGGCGTATAACTGAAGCCTACCATGTTGTTAGTTTTTGATTGAGAGCTCACGTAAACAAGTACTAATTGTTTTTTGAGAGCTCACTTGAACAAGTACAGGCCTCCAAGTAGTATTCGTGGTAGGAGTACCAGATGCAATTGGCTTCTGCCTTTACCCAAAAGGAATAGCACCTGCGGTTACGAATTGATGCTCCCAGGACTTGAACCGGCAAAACAGTGCACGATAGCAGAATTTTGACTGTCTCGGTGACTTGGCAACTCGACGACTTGATGTAGATGCGTAGATAGTTTTGGCGGATTGCTTGCATAGAAAACCGAGCAGAGGCTGACCTCCACCACTACATATGAATTTAAAATAGAAGTTAAACTGTATCGGTCTAATTTGATGGAACACCAGGTTGGGTCGGCAGTGGCGCTCAGGACACTGCAACCCTAATCTTGTATATGCCAACTCCAAAGTATAACCATTTGGAGTAACGGTTGAATTTCTATGATTTTTAGAAGTTTTGGGCATTTTCTGAAAATAATAAATCATTTAAGATTTATTTAAATTCCAGAAAGGAAATATTGCATCAGCATGACCTCATAGTGACGTCAGCAGCTTAACGGCTCGGTCCAGGTCAAACCTAACGTGTGGGGCCCGTTGGTCAGTCACACAATTAGTTAATTAACTAATTCAGGTTAGTTAAGTGCTAAGCTAGGTTTGTTAGCAGGTCGGGGCCCACATGTCAGTGAGTCAGGGGGTTAATTAGCGGGGTCATCGGCGGCTAATGATGGTGCCATGTCGACGGCTAAACGCCGGTGCTAAGCACAGCATGACGGCATCGCCTGTCCGGCCAACTCCGGCGACGAGAAGTCGCGCGGCCGGGCGCGTTGGAACGCCCGCAGCTGGGCGCATCCGATGGTGGTGGTGGCTGGACCTGGGGTGGTCTATGGCGGCGCCGGCGATGACAACAGCGGCGGCCGGAGTTTGGGATAGCGCGGGCGCGGGGCTGTAGTGCTCGGGCGAGCCAACAGAGTGGCTAGGCAGCCTCCTGGAGGTGCAAGGAGCATATCAGTACCCCTAGAGTGAGCAGGAGAAGCTCGGGAGCATGGGCTCACCAGTCATGATGGACAGCGGCCTCGGGTGATCTCAGGGATGCAGCTAGAGGGCGAAAATGACACGGGGAAGAGAGGGGAAAAGCGGCGGAGCTCAGAGGGAGGTCGATGAGCAGATCAGTGGGCTCGGGGGCGACCAAAGCGAGGCGAATCGACGAACGGCGTCCGGCGGGTACCGAGGTTGAAGACGACCAGATGGCGGCGATGCAGGCCTCCGGCGAAGCGTGGCTCGGTGGGGAGGGTGAGGGCGTCGCGGCGGAGGTCTTGGACAGCACGAGGAGGCAAGGGGAGAATGGTGGACGCGGTGGCAGTGAACGGCGACGACGGCGTGTTCGGGCGTGCGTGAGAGAGCGAGACAGAGGAGGGGAACGAGGGCGAGGAAGAGAGCGAGGGGTTCCAGGGGGTTGCGTGGCGCTCGGGGCCGACTCCAGCAGCGGCAAGCAGGCAGGAGGTGGCCGAGCGCGTGGCCGCGCATGTCGGGTGCGTGCCCCTGTCCTCCTGGCATGAGGAAGGGGATGACTGGCCGGGGCCAATGGACTGGGCCGGCTTGCTGGGCCGCAGGTGAGCGCCAGGCAAGGTTTCCCTCTCTGTCTTATTTCTATTTTTGTTCTGTTTTTCTATTTATGCAAATTTGTTTAAATTTGGTTTTCAAACCAAATCACTTCTAAAAATTTTGAAAATAGTTATGGGCACTAAATGAATTATTCCAGAGGCCCTCAACTAATTCCAAAATTGTTGGAGCATTTAAAAATATTTATAGTATTTAAATGCCCCAATTCAAATACAATATGAGTTAATTCAAAAATCCAGAATGGCCTAGGAATATGTGCATCATTTTTGGAAGAGGTTCTAGACCAATTCAAAAATGATGGGCATTTATGAATGGCATTTTGGGTTCATTGAAAATATTTTTATTTTGATCCTAGTTGCATTTCATTTGGTGCTAGGGTTTGGACGTCCCCATTTCAGATTTAAGAAAATTTAAACATGATGCAACAACCAAGACTAGACCACAACAAGGCTGAAGCTAGGGCTGCGACAACTCGCCCCCACTAAACAAGAATCTCGTCCCAAGATTCAAGACATGAGGTAAGAAGACAAGGGGGACACAAAGACGACACGATCTTCATGATCCAATTGCCTTTCTCGAAGATGTTGATTCATTGCTCCAATCGATCTTGATGTCTTTGCTTTCGAGATCTTCATCCAACATGATGACGACAGAGAGAAACTCTACAGGAATCGATCTCCTCGAAGTTTGAGCACTCAAGATCAACTCACGAATCAGACATAGAACACCTCTTGAGCTGAGACGTCCAAACAAACATCGGGAGGGATGGAGGAACAAATGGCAGAGGTTTCAAATAGCGAGGAAAATTGCCATGATTCCATAACGGGGCACCTTAAGGAAGGTGACTCATAGAATTATTACATTAGGTGGCAAAAAGAATTACTTTTGATCCATAGATCATTGAAACTCTTCATACCAGCCTGAGGAAAATCACAATTGATCGTTTGGCGGAGTACGAAGGGATGGCATACCCGGACTAGAATGGATGATGTGGACTACCTTGTTGAAGACAACGCAAGGATGATTTTTGCTTATCATCGGAAATGGATGGATCCATGGTAAGCCCACTTTGAAGATAATCCTGAGTAGTAATTACCGAGAGGGCAACCCATGGTAGGATTGGCACAATGGGGTGCAAGCTGGGAACAAAATGCAAATGGTGGAAATGTTCCAACCATCATATCCGCCTGAGATTCAGATCTGGTTAGAAACAGGATACTTCAGACTCAACATGTCTGAAAAGAAGAGTTGCAACACAAATCGACGAGATGATGTTGCGAGATTCTCGGGAGATGAACTACGATAGCAAGCTCCAAGACATGAGCGGGTTCTGCTACTCGCATGTGAACACGCTATCCCAGACAACATGACCACATAGTAGTCTTATAATAAAATACTACCGAGTTCAGGTGGGAACCATCATCGAGGATATCGAAGTCTTGTGCATTACCATTGATTAGCACTTAACTCCTTCTCCTAGAACAAATCGGTCAGTGGCTTGGTGTGCTAGGGACAAATATGGACTAGAGGTAATTAATCTACCAAACCATAGAATACTTCGCATGTATGCATGACTGATTTGGGATTATTCCAGAGGAAACAAAACAAACCTTTCTCAAATTCATGGCAGCAACTTACACCTAATGCACGTGAACTTGGAGAAAGTCACTTCTTTCACCAAAACATATACCTCATGAGCGGAACACGAAGGCAATGCTTACAAAGTTTCCAACACTAGCTCAACGTTCAACATGAATCATGGGGGAGACAAAATGCTGTTGATGGGCTCAACAGCAACTCATCGGAATTTCCATATCACTGGACTTCCACCATCATGTGAACATGGTGATAGCATTGGTCAGACCAAAAGATGTAATGGTGTATGCTCAAGGGATCAACCATGAGTAGGACAACATTACGAACATCGTTGGTTCTGACTTGACTTCTTGATAGCCCATACTCAAGTCAAAGTTTTGACAAGGCAATAGATCCAACAACTGATCACGAGGACCAATCGATGGAGATATCATCTTTCTTCAACACACGTATACAAAGAGATATCCCTTAACATGAACTAAGTCAGACAAGATTTTATCTTCCAACTCTCCAAGTTGTTGTTTAGCTTAACCAACTAGCTCAGGGGTATCCAACACAGATTCTTGGAGCAGGGGTGGTTACAAGAAACCAACTTGATCACGAACTCAATATAGTGGTCCGGTGACAACCTGGTAACACTTCCGAGAAGATATTCGGAAAATCACGAACCACCGATATGTTACTAAGCTCGAGAACAATCTTGTTTTTCAAGGCAAGACGATATGATCAAAAGAGCGAGGGATTGACACAATCATAACTCATTGACCGAAGAGTGCACCTGAAATAAGGACTAGGTAGCAAGATCAATCGTAGGATGATGATTCAATAACCAGCACGCTAAGGATGAGAGTATTGTCCATTAACTACCAAGCAACGGAGTTGCTAGGAGTATTGATTTCGCACATCACAGTACACTTGTCGGCATTCCGGTTACAATAAGACAGAACCGCGGAAGGAACAATGATGGCAAGAAGTATTAGTGCGTCAAGAATTCATAAGAGGTGGTGCAATTCTCATGACACTCCTGACATAAATATGGTAACACTCCAAGGTAGAGCAGAGCAAAAGCTGGATTGGCATTTTGATCTACGGAATACAATTGTTTTGACCCAATCCTAGATATGGATGAGGTTCTGGAGTTTGTTTCTCCTAGTCATTCTGGAATAGGATGGCTTGACGGACCACAAGAATAATAAGCATCGATAACATGGACGCACAATTAGTCCTGACTATCAATTGATAAATAGAGGCCAGAAAATAACTAAAGAGGGACAACTCAAAGGAATATATAACTTTCTGAGTTGTGGGTGCATAGATCAGTATGCCGAGCAAAGTTCAACATAATTCTTCCGGATAACCCATGCAGAAAAGGAAGGACTGGCAGAGTCACAATATGAATGGAGAACTCCTCAGGAGTACTCTAATGGTAATCTTTTGGTTCAAAAGAACTTCTGCCATATTGGCTCATGGTATTGGAAGAACGATATACCACGGGCCTCGAGGACTATCGCAAAGGTTACTAATATCCTAAAGGAACTAGCAAACACTTTCAACACGAGGTAAGTAGTGTGAATCTCGGGTTCAAAAAACCAGGAATAGAATGCCTACTAACTAAGTGGCATCACGGGATGCTTTCGAGAATGGTGGCCAGAATCATCACACTGGGGATACAAAGCATTGCTAGATTACTAGGTGACTCCCTAAGACACCTAGGGTCATAATAATAGCTCCAACATAAATGCCGAGGCAGTAGAGTACCTCAACACACTAATTAGTGTGGTTGATCTGGCACAAAGGAGCTTCGGAACCGTAGGAAGGAATTTGCAAATGCGTCAGTCTATTTAGAAACCTGGGATGACTCGGACAGCATAACGGCTATAAATGCTCAAAAAGATTTGAGACATCTTGCAAAAATAGTGGCGTAACCACTTAACATCACCATATCAAAGTTCTGAGGCCAACAATTAACATACCGAAGTAATAGAAACTGAACTGAGGCTTGAAACCAACAATCCTAAGAGACTACGGATTAGTAACACGTGATCCTGATAGAAAGATGAGAAGCCTAGTTCTTAATCCCCGTAGAAGAGAAGAGGATGACTCAGATTAGAAGGCCATAGGGTAAAGGAGTAAAAAGAGCCTTACGTTTCCTTCCACAATCAATTCCCTTACATAACTAAAGCATTTTTAGACACAACTTCGACCAGTTGGCTTGGTAATCCTACAAGCAGTCAGGCTCTGATACCAAAGCTGTCAGGTTCCCGATTCCAAGTCACATTGATCTAGCCGGTAACACCTCATATCACTTTGCGGCCTCACGCACGGTATTCCCACGGGTGTCGCCTTACCATGGCCCGGGACCGTTTGCGCCTTTTGGCTCACGTATATGATAGTGTCGCTAGCATCCATATGACAGAGAACCCGGGCCGACATGACTAGTCGTGAACCCAAAGTGGCACTAACTTACGAGGACAGGCATACATGAATCAACATCAAGCATGTCGGTCAGCAGCGCGCGAATCCGGGCTGTAGCACTGGGCTAACAGGACTCCGGTGAACCGGGCTGTAGTAGGCTAGGAAGGACTTCGGATGTCACCGCGTGACATTCCCCTGAAGAGATAGACACAGGAACAAAGTGAAACACATGCCGGCCAGTCAAGTGTTCCGGAGCAGTAGTGCTGGGCTAGCAGGACTCCGGTGAACCGGGCTGTAGCGGACTGCTATGGCTCATGGAAGCACAAGACTACATTTCCCCATAAGAGAGGCTACCAAGGATAAACAACTAGGTTGTCGGATCCCACACATACCAAGCATTTCAATCATACACACAATATGCTCAATATGTGCAATACAACATGACATCACAACAAGACTCTATGACTCAGAGAATTTATTCATTAGGCTCCGAGGAGTGAGATATTACAAACATGGGTCTCATGACCCAACATACAGAGCATACAAGCAACAAGCACATGCGGGAGCTTAACTTGTCTGAGTATAGACAACTACAAATGAAGAAGGCTGAGAAGCCTGACTATCTACAAGACCCTCCCAAGGGTACAAGATCGTAGCTAATGTAACAAGCTAAACTTCGAAGTCCACGCGATACTACTAGTGAGATTGAACTTTCTCTGCAAAACAGAAATTAAGCAAACGTGAGTACAAATGTACCCAGCAAGACTTACATCGGAACTAACTACATATGCATCGGCATCATCAAAGGGGTGGTGGAGTTTAACTACAGCAAGCCAACTTTGACTCGGTGGCTATCCTGAACTACGACTGCAAATAACTCTTTGAGGTGGTGCACATGAGTCCGCATATTCACCATATCAATACACCACTATGGATCCGCTCCTGTCTCCCTATGAGAACGCCATCCATAGCACTCACGCTTATCTTGCGCATTTTAGAGTATCCACTTTCACTTGTCTATGAACTATGCAAGGGGTCCAAGTTTCCATATCCGAGGAATCCGGCTATTCGAATAGATAATGATAACCCTGCAGGGGTGTACTTCTTCACACACGCTCTCGCCACTTATCGCCCGGTACACGTCATGTACCTCGGCAACCTTCAATCGGAAGCCGGGAAAGGGTGTCGGTCACGACCTGACTAACCGACAAGTCTCTAGTCCAGGTTTATCGCCTATTCGGGTTCCATCCGCAAGGAGATCCGGTCGGGGTGTCGCTCATGGCTCCAAACGATGTGTGCAGGGTTCCCAAGCCCACCATCGGGTGCCACTTGGTACACCGTGCCACTATGCCTAGTCTGTCCCAAGCCCACCTGTACCGGGTGCCACTTGGTAGACTACTAACACTACCTACAAACACCAGAAACTAGTTGCAACTCCTGGACAGAGATCGAGTTGATTAATAAGTCGAGAGGGGTCGAGTTACCGGAACCCAATGTGTGGTAGTAACTGTTCATGGATCACAAACACAGAACTCAGTTCCTAAGAATGGCTGCAATGAGACAACCCACCATGTACTCCTACATGGCCTCTCACTGCTACCTTTACCAAAACGTGTTCACACACTTAGCTCTGAACGGTAGGACATGTTCACCACATTCCAATTCATCCCCGATGAATCAGACCTTACTCAACTCTAAGAAGTAGCAGGCATGACAAACAAGCATGAATGAGTAGGCACATCAGGGCTCAAACAACTCCTACTCATGCTAGTGGGTTTCATCTATTTACTATGGCAATGACAGGTCATGCAGAGGAAAAGGGGTTCAGCTACCGCAGCATGTAACGGTTGAAACGTTGTTGTCCTAATGCAGTAAAAGAGAGCAGGAGCGAGAGAGTGGGATTGTATCGGAATGAACAAAGGGGTTTTGCTTGCCTTGCACTTCTGAAGATAGTATAGTTCTTCATCGGTGTCATCAATCACATCGTCGGAACCACGTCTATCGAGAGGGGACAAACATCGGCAACTGAGAAAGAACACAATTAATGCAATGCCACAATATGATGCATGATCATGACATGACAATATGTTGTGATTTGAGCTAATGCATCTAGCTATGATTTAAATGAAGTTGGTTTGAATACATGATTCAAATTCCAACTCCATATATGATTATTTAAATGTCCTTTATTTGTTTTGTCCAAATCAGAGGACAAACATTGTTCAAACATGCATGAAAATGGTACATATGGATTCCTTGAATTTTTCTGATAATTTTTTATATATAAATCTTTTCATTTGGAGTTGTGGTTGAATTTCTATGATTTTTAGAAGTTTTGGGCATTTTTTGAAAATAATAAATCATTTAAGATTTATTTAAATTCCAGAAAGGAAATATTGCGTCAGCATGACCTCACAGTGACATCAGCAGGTCAACGGCTCGGTCCAGGTCAAACCTGACATGTGGGGCCCGTTGGTCAGTCACACAGTTAGTTAATTAACTAATTCAGGTTAGTTTAAGTGCTAAGCTAGGTTAGTTAGCAGGTCGGGGCCCACATGTCAGTGAGTGAGGTGGTTAATTAGCAGGGTCATCAGTGGCTAATGACGGTGTCACGTCGATGGCTAAACGCCGGTGCTAAGCACAGCACGACGGCGTCGCCCGTCCAGCCAACTCCGGTGAATAGAGGTCGCGCGGCCGGGTGCGTTGGAACGCCCGCAGCTGGGCGCATCTGATGGTGGTGGTGGCTGGACCTGGGGTGGTCTGTGGTGGCGCCGGCGATGACAACAGCGGCGGTCGGAGTTCGGGATAACGCGGGCGTGGGGCTGTAGTGCTCGGGCAAGCCTACAGAGTGGCTAGGCAGCCTCCTGGAGGTGCCAGGAGCATATCAGTACCCCTGGAGTGAGCAGGAGAAGCTGGGGACCATGGGCTCGCCGGTCATGACGGACGGCGGCCTCGGGTGATCTCGGGGCTGCAGCTAGAGGGCTAAAATGACGCGGGGAAGAGAGGGGAAAAGTGGCGGAGCTCACAGGGAGGTCGATGAGCAGATCAGTGGGCTCGGGGGCGACCGGAGCGAGGCGAATCGACGAACGGCGTCCGGCGGGTACCGAGGTTGAAGACGACCAGATGGCGGCGATGCAGGCCTCCGGCGAAGCGTGGCTCGGTGGGGAGGGCGAGGGCGTCGCGGCAGAGGTCTTGGACAGCACAAGGAGGCGAGGGGAGAACGGTGGACGCGGTGGCAGTGAACGGCGGCGATGGCGTGTTCAGGCGTGCGTGAGAGAGCGAGACAGAGGAGGGGAACGAGGGCGAGGAAGAGAGCGAGGGGTTCCTAGGAATGGTGTGGTGCTCGGGGCTGACTCTAGCAGCGACAAGCAGCCAGGAGGTGGCCGAGCGCGTCGTCGCGCATGTTGGGTGCGTGCCCCTGTCCTCCTGACGTGAGGAAGGGAATGACTGGCAGGGGCCAGTGGACTGGGCCGGCTTGCTGGGCCGCATGTGAGCGCTAGGTAAGGTTTCCCTCTCTATCTTATTTCTATTTTTATTCTGTTTTTCTATTTATGCAAATTTGTTTAAATTTGGTTTTCAAACCAAATCACTTTTAAAAATTCTGAAAATAGTTATGGGCACTAAATGAATTATTCCAGAGGCCCTCAAATAATTCCAAAATTGTTGGAGCATTTAAAAATATTTATAGTATTTAAATTCCCCAATTCAAATACAATATGAGTTAATTCAAAAATCCATAATGGCCTAGAAATATGTGCATCATTTTTGGAAGAGGTTCTAGACCAATTCAAAAATGATGGGCATTTATGAAGGGCATTTTGGGTTCATTGAAAATATTTTTATTTTGATCCTAGTTGCATTTCATTTGGTGCTAGGGTTTGGACATCCCCATTTCAGGTTTAAAAAAATTTAAACATGATGCAACAACCAAGACTAGACCACAACAAGGCTGAAGCTAGGGCTGTGACAGAAACATTCAAAATAAATTGGGGAAAAGCCAGCAACAAAGCTCGAGAAAAACCGGAATGACGAAGAAAGCACGGCAAATAAAATAGAGTTCCAACATAATTATACATACTCATACATGAAAGGTAACCATCATGCCAGGTTCAACTACTCTCATCCAGAAAACGAAACATCATGACTCGTACTACTACATCCGGACATCATCCCGACGACTGCGGATACTCAGGGGCCCTACTGCTCTGCTGGTGCTGCGGGGTCCTCTCCTGAAGTGGACTCGGATCCGGAACTGACGAGGTTAACTGAGACCTCCGGGTTAAAGGTAACACGACGACGCTTCCTAGAGGGGTCTCCCTCAGGGGCAGGGGTAGGATGAATCATCGAGGCTACATGAGTGGCGAGAACTGAAACCCACTCAGCAGGAGCACTGAGAGGATTCGCGGTCGAGGTGCCCGAGCTACTAGGAGGAGTAACCGGTGAAACAGGGGAACTAGAACTGACTGGAATATAAGGAGTAAATCCCAGAGAGGATGGAGTGGTGGCAGATCTATTAGTGACTAAAGCAGCGGCTAAAGCAGTACGAGCATGAGTCAGCTCTCGAGCCAGCTCATAGATCCTAAGATAGCTAGCAGTGATGTAACAAGCAAGATGACTAGCGACACTATCAGACTCTGGATCAATGGTAGAGAAACTGACACGACCATTGTCGTGCAGAGAAGGATAGTAGTAGAAACCTGGGTGGTTCTACATCTGGACCTCGTGGTAACGAAGCTCGACAAGGACCTCGAATGCAGCAAACTGGACAGCCTGAGAAGCGGTAGAAGCGAAACTGCTCCGAGAAGTATGAGTGTAAGTGCTGGAATTGGAACTGGTGCGCAGAGTAACCACTGTGTGATACTCATACACTGAGTCAGCTAGACACTCCCGGTACACACGATAAACTAGGTCGTCACCGAGGGGGTACAGCCGATGCCATACGTTACGAAGAAGACGCAGTGACATGTACGGCATCAGCTGCAACTGGCACGGATACGGCACCGGAGCCATCTACACTCACAACCATTAGTAGGTTAGCATAAAAATACAAGTATATACAATCCAACAACCAACCACCAATGCTACCGGCACTCAACGGAAACTCGTATCTACCGTCCAGTCAACACGTCATAGTCTAGCATGGCCTACAGTCAGCGCGGCTCTGATACCAATCGTTGTGGCACCCCGTCTCAGACAGACCAGTTTACCTTGCATTGCCAGCCCAAAGATCATGTCTTGTGGCAACACACAACATCTTGGTACAAAAAACAACTGCTTTATTGATACTAGCGGCTCAAAGTTTCCATTACAACAGGTAGCGAGGCCAAGCGGCAGACCTGGTGTGGCTGAACAATATGTACATTATTTAGTGAACATAAAAGGGCCTCGATCATAACAACTACGCGGTAGCAGAACAACGTTGTAGCGGAACTCAATAGCACAAGGACACCGATGTGGACACGATCTAGACTTGAGCAGCACTCCTTTCCACGGGACTTTCCTGAAATCTGGCATGACACGCCAGGTCAGTACATTGAATGTACTTGCAAGCTCACAACAAGCATAAACATAATGACAAACAATATCATGATAATTAACCAATTATTAGTAATGCAGCAATGTACCCAACATGTTGTGATCACGCTCTTATGAGCACAGTCCCTCGGACTAACTTACCACGGTGATCGTTTCTGGATCACAAATGTACCAAACACATGATCTTAACTAGGGATACTTCATGATCATTCCGGCGACCACAGCCATGACCAATATTTGGTCTCAAACAGTGATCCTTCCGGTGATCACAACCATGACCAACACTTGGTCTCAACCAACAGGATGACCTTCCTGCCATCCTCAACAGTGCAAAGTTCATGACTTAGTGTGCAGGATTAATTAAATGTTGACCCATGGTGTGACCTACTTTCGAGGTGTCTGTAACCGTGGACTCGGCTATCGATAGATTAATACACTCTATAGATGTAGCGCACAGTACCCACACAACGGAACCCATGGCCTCATACTCCCATTCGGGTGGACCAACGGCATTCCAATGAAACCCCTCCATTGCCATGACACTCTCTCGGCCACTCCGACCCACTTCCCAACTGGGCTAGTCCTGGGTGGCCCCGTGTCTACCAAAGACACAATGAACACCGTCGTGGCCAACGTCCCTCACGGGGACCGTCCCTCATGGGGGCCGATACCAAAAATCTCAACAGCGGGCTCACAAGGTTATGTCTGCTTACCGGGCCAAGGTACTGCATGACCATAACCTTCCCTAGTTGGAGGCACCGACCAGAGGCATGACAATGGACCGAATAAAGGCCTTCCCATACAGGCAAATGTGGTTACACTGGGAAAAACTCGATTCAGCGGCACCATGACTCGGTCAACGATAAATTCAAGTTGTATTATTATCAGGTTCAACTTAAACTAAAAATAACCGGTGTCATAGTATGCCATGAAATGCAATCACTAACATAACCTCCACATATTAACGGAAATGACTAAGTCAACTAAATCCACACTAAGCATGAACATCAACAACACCTCATACTTCTCTGGTTAGGATATAAACTCACATTAAACAGAATATTCTCTGACAAATTTTACCATCTTTCTCACGCAAGAAAATAGTTCTAATAAACTACTTATATCCATAGCCATATTATTTTTCTATCATAGCAAAGATTAATTCTAGTTTCTTTAACCACTTAGTAGCTACAACTTTCTGATAACATAAGCATGTAAACTTAAACAAATACTAACAGAATATAAATAACCTAATGATAATGATTTAAATGCATGGGTTAAATCATTCATTCAAGTAGAAAAATATCACAAATATTGAAGTGGCATCATGAAAATGTTGTTGTGGCTTGCCTTAGTGCAGATGAGGCTCACAAGCCCTCTGGTGTTCCTCAAGACAAGCTTCACTCTCTGAAAATAAATTTAAACACAAAAAGAAAATATCAAGAACCCTTCTGAAAATCACTAGAAAATCTAGACAGCAGGGGAAAATCCCATTTTGGGTGAGCTGTTAGATTTACTTGCAAAGAACACAATGCAAAAAGAATCAATTCATTTGGACTTATGGTTGAAAAGTTATAACTGTTTGAATCTCTCTGGAAATTTGAATTTAAATAAAATAGACAGGGGGATGACGTCGAAGGCTTAAAGCCTCGGGGCGCCACCACTCGTATCGCTTCGGGCGCGTATTGGGTGGCTGACAAGCGGGCCCCGCTAGTCAGGTGGGGGAAGAGGGAGAAGGAAACAGAGGAGGTCGCGGCTTCGCCGGAGCTCACACCGGCGATGAGGGCTCCTTGGCCAAAACGAGAGGGAGGGATTGAGAGAGGGGGTGGAGGCGCACCTGCCCGTACCCGTAGCGTAGCTAGGGTGGTCGAACGGCATCGGAATCGACCTCACAAGCGGAGGCAAAGATCGAAGGTCACCAGAGACGAAGAAGACGGCGAACAGCGGCGACTCCAAGGGCTTCAACCAGGCGGAACAGCACCACCGGAGAGTGGCGGAGGCCCTGGAAGGATTGCCCAGGCCTGGGAGGGGCTGGAGCTACCGTGGCGACTCGAGAGGATCGTCGGCGAGCTCGAGCTCGGGGACGGTGGCCCGCGGCCTACTCGGCCGAGCTACGGTGTCCTACGGTGTTGTGGGGTGTGTGGGAGTGGAGGATGGTGCTCGAGGAGGCTGGGATGTCTCCATTTATAGGCGAGTAGCGAGGGGGGGATCGGGCTCCGCCGTTGACACCAGGACACGGCGCCCGGTGACGAGCGGCATAAGTGAGAGGGGGAGAAGGCGACGCAGCTCACACGGGGACTGTGGGCGTACGGGACGAGCATAGGATCGAGGAGAAGGCGACGAGCACAGTGCATGCCGCACTGTTACATTGGCTAGACCATACCCGTGCTCGCTGCGGCGAGCTCTGGCGTCAGCGAGTGACAGGGGAGAGTTAAGGGGGTTGGGACGAAGATGGTGGCGAGGTTTGGCATGCTTTGGCAGTCGGCGAAGCGAGCACGCGTGAAACAGAGCGCTAGGCGGCACCCAGAGCGCGTCGACACAGAGGCTGGCATCGTGTACACGTGTGGTCACCGCGCGAACTCTGCCCTCAGGCCGGCCTACATCCAAAGTTCATGTCTGTCTTGTTGTTTGTGGTAGTTTTGAACTTTACCACACTTTGGTTTGGATCCAGACACAGTAGAAAAGATTTTACAAGCCAAGTAAGTTTCTGATCAGTAACTTTGGGAGTTTACTGAGGTCAAACAGCTGGGAGTTTGGGGCTGGGTTTTGGAGGCTAGCAACCATCTACTAAGGTGATTATGCACAAGAAAAATCAGCCTCATTGGGGCAAGTAAAATGGCAGTTGCTATAGAAACCACCATTTCTGTCCAGAACAGAAATTGTTTTTTGTATCAAAAATATTCCAAAAAGTGGTGCAATATTTTTGCTCGGGAAGGTGCCCTAGGTTCAAAGAATATTTGTGAATTTTCTCAGATTTTTGTGGGCAAGAAAAATTGAGGTTGCTTTGGAGCACATTAATCTAGCTAGGGTTTAAGAGAAGGAAATGAATATTTTTATTAAATAAAAATACTCCAAATATTATTATGAGGTGAACCAGAGAGGAAATGATGCTTAGAGAGGGAGATGAGGCACTTGGGTGAAATCCTAGGGTACCCAAGTGTTTAAGTCCACATGAAAAGATGCAAAAAATCAAAATTTCAAAATCATTTCAAATGAAAATCAAGCAAATGAGAGAGGGCAAAAACCAGGTTGTCACATCTAGCGTACCACAAAACGGGGGAAACGGACCTCCTATGGTCGAAACGGGGGTCTTGTTGATCGGGAGGGGTGTGGCGTACCACAAAATGGAGGAAACAGACTTGTGTTGGAGCGCTACGGCCGAAATGGGGGTCCTGTTCATCGGGAGGGGTGTGGCGTGCCGCAAAACAGGACTCCACAGGATATTGTTCATCTCCACCGTCGACCCCCTCCAGCCTCCACGGGCTACTGTTCATCCACCGTCAACCTCCTCCAGCCTCCACCTGCGACTGTTCATCCACGGGCTCCTGTTCATCCAGCCTCCACCGCGCGCTACTCCACCGGCTACTGTTCAACCAACCCTCTCCACGGGCTCCTGTTCAACCACCCCTCCACGGGCTACTGTTCATCCAGCCCTCCACCATCTACTTTTCATCCAGCCCTCCACAGGGTGGTCCTGTTAATCCTGCCCTCCACGGGGTCCTGTTCATCCAGCCCCAACCGGCTTGATCCATCGGGGTCATGTTCATCCAGAGGCAACACCACAGGATCCTGTTCATCCACCCCCACTGGGAACTATTCATCTAACCCCCCCCCCCAGCAACGCTCACTGTTCATCCAGAGGTAGCATCGATCAGCTTCAATTAGCAGCAGTAGCTCGATCGGGTTCAGTCAACAACAATCGATCGATCTCTCGGGTTCAGTAACGCATAGCCTGCAGTGCAATCGCTTAGGTTCAGTTAGAGCCCAACGCCTCGCTCAGGTTCAGTTAGAGCCCAATGCCTCGCACCCATGCGCGTGCGTGTATGAGAGAAACGCGCATCGCTCGGCCCCGACCACCCACCGTAACCGGGAACACCCCGATATTTTCCTCGCCCTCGCTTCTACCACGGTTTTTTCGTCATGGGCGGCCCAAATAATGTCATGCAGCTGCGTCTCCGGCCCGCCCAGGACGAAAAGCCCATTTTCTGTCATGATTTTTTGTCATGGAAGTAGGACCCCACCACATCTATGATGATACCGGGTTTTGTCACAATTATCATCATAGAAGTGTCATAAGTATGACAGAAAAAATTCGTTCGGCCCAAAATGTCACGGATGTGTCTTTTTTTTGTAGTGCGATAAACTTTATAAACACTCTGCAGAGGTAGCACACTATACCCACACCACGGAACCCATGGCCTCGCATTCCCATTTGGGTGGACCAACGGCATTCCGACAAAACCGACCTACTGCCATGACACTCTCCTAGCCACTCCGACCAACACCCATTTTTGGGTTCAGTCCTGGGTGGCCTCGTGCCTACCAAATACACCAACGGCGACCGTCGTGGCAAAACAATAAACGGTCCCAAATGGGGACATGAGCTCAAAACCAAACCCGGGCACACAAGGCATATGTCTGCCTACCTGATCAGGGTAGCACGCGCCCATAACCTTCCCTCGTTGGAGGTACCGGCGAGAGGCATGACAATAGATCGCATTAAGGCCTTCCCAAAAAGGCACAATGTGGCTGCACTAAAGAAGTTCGATTTGGTGGCACTATGACTCGATCCCATCGATGACGGAGGAGGCTTGTTATTATTAAGTCATTTTATTATCTTCTCCATCATCATTAACATCTTTAACATGAATGCAACAATGAGCATGCATCATATAAATGCTTTAATAAAATACCAAGCTTCTCAAGTGAACAACTATAGCATAAAGAACATGACAATACCAAGTACTAGCATATCAATGGTGTCTTACAATCATCATAACATTTTATAATAATTACGTGAAAATAAAGTAGAGTAGTGACATGGCATTATCAATAACAACATACTAATTAGCATGGCAAAAGATATCATGAAAATACAAGCATGCATGATAAGCATAATGGAATAACTGCAGACGAAAACGATAAGAAACAACTGCAACTCCACCCACACAAGGTGCAAGCAAAGTCAACATGCAAGTTCGGGGCTCATGATAAGAGGTTGGCTTGCCTGGGGGTCAACAAATACTTTGGGAAGAAGTGGGAAACAATCGCGGAAAGATTTGCCGAAAACAGCTCTCTCTCGGAGGGGGCTGTTTACGGGCAAGGGCAAAATGGTCATTTTCATAATGTGCAAACATTATGAAAATGGTTCCATCGAAAAGAGCTCGATGAATAGAGAACATGAGTGTTGGAATCACCTCAATCCGAGTTGTGGTTGAAAAGATACGGTCGGTTGAATGAGAGGGACTAATCTGTGAAATAAATATTTACAGACAGGCCCTTGTTAGTTAAAACAGAAAGTGCACTAAAGAGAATACGTTTTCAGAGAAATAAAAGCATATTACTGACCGAAGGTGACACAGAGTATGTTTTCATAAAACGAAAACGTATTTCTGTTTGAAGGCACAGCGAAGTACGCTTTCGAAAGACGAAAGCGCATCCGACCCGGGGCGTGTCCACTTACGCTAGGTCAGCGAGCCGGGTCAACCCGTGAGTGGCTGACTTGTCGGGGCCCGCATCGAGGTGGGCCCGCCCGATTAGTCTTCTTCTTCCTCCCGCGTGGTGCTCGCCTGGCCGAGGGAGCAGGCTCGCCCCGACGGCGACCGCCGGCGCATCCGGCCACCATAGGAGACGGGCGACCTACCGATCTTCTCAGGAGGAAGAGGCGCATCTAATGGTGGTAGCCACTACTGCTGAGGAGCACCAGAGAAGGGGTTGCAGGGCCCACAGCGGGGAGGAGCTTCGGCCACCGGTGGATAGGGTGCTCCGGTGAGGGAAATGGAGGGGCGGCGGGTCGGGAAGGGTCGCCAAAGAGTGGCGCGTCCCGTCGACGGCTAGGACAGGGCAGGGGACGGCTGGAGAGAGGGGTCGGCCGCGGAGGCCGTGGGTGAACTCTGGCTAAATTGCCAGGCTCTAGTAAGGGATTCGGCCAGGCATGGGCACTGGGGTGGTCCGGAGGGAGTGGGGAGAAGGTTGGGAGGGCTGTCTTGCTCGGGGAGCGCTCGGGCTGGCTATTTATAGCTGAGCGAGGAGCAGCCGCGCCGGGCTCCGCTGAGCGAGACCGGCCGAAGCTCTGCCGACTACAACAGTCACGGGGGGCATGGGAAGCCGATGAAGGGGAAGCAGACGAGCGCCAGAGGCTCACAGAGACGAGCAGCACTCGCGAACGAGAGGAGGAAGAGGACACCGGGGAGGAAGGCGATGGTGCACAGGAGCGCACTGTGCAGCCATTGGAACGACTCGCCGGAGAAGAAAACAGAGGGGCCAGAGGTCCAGAGGGAAGACAACGTCGAGGGGGGACTATGGGGCATTAATGGCAAGGCCAGAGCCGGTCAGAGCAGCGCTGCCAACGAGAACAGTGGCTAGACCACCGTTTTGGGCTGGTTACACTCGTGGTCACCACGGACAAGGCGCGCTCTGGAGTTTTTACTGATGCCAGCTCATGTCTACCGCGTAGTCCATCGAAGATAGAGTGTTACTACGGTAAAGAAACAGGCAGAGACAAATGGAGCTGAGTAAACTAAGCTCCACAAGTTTTTTGTAGCAAACTTGGCCACATCCTAGAGGTAAAACCAGAGAGGTTAAAAGGTAAAATTGATGTCTGGTAGGCTTAGGGTAGAAAGGACTACGGTCCTCAGAATTATGAGGTGATTTGGATAACTATTTAACATAGTTGTTGTTCAACTCCCAAATCTGGCCCAGAAGCCAAATCATGAAGAAGCACTCACTAGGAGTGTTGGATTGGGCTAAAACTTGGCAAAGCTTGATGATTTGGACATACAATGATGTTGTAAAACTTTCATACCAAATGGACTTGCCAAAATGGTACTTATTTCACAAACATCTCCTTTGTCCAGAAACTTGAGAAAAATCCTCAGGGCAAATGGCTAACTGAAATGAGCCAAAATTTTATGGAGATGGATCATATGGATAGTAGAAGGCCTGGGAATATTTTCAGCCATAATGGATTTTATCATTTATGCCACCGGTTGCGTCTCACTACTCAGTTTTGCCACTAAGAATTTCAACTGCTCAAAAATGCCATCGCTTCATTAGAAGCATGCTCAAAAATGCCACTGGACACCATTACTATAAGCTCAAATCTCGTTTGATATGTTGTAATGACCAAAATACCTTTAGACCAATATGTCAGCTATCCCTCTGCCTCACTACAATAAAGTATGGGTCCCACTTGATCCCAGCAACGTTCTTGTTTTCCTCCAAAATTATTCACTTTTTTCCTCCTAACAAGTGGTATCCACACTTATCATTGTGAGATAGAGAGAGCTGGCATGTGGGCATAGGGGAGTTTTGTCATATAACATGGTCAACGAGTTCGACCTGACAATAACGATGTCTAATGGCATTTTTGAGCAAACATCTAATGGAATGATGGCATTTTTTAGATATCTAATGGCATTTTTGAGCAAGCATCTCACAAAACGATGACATTTTTGAGTAGTAGTAATTTCTAATGGCCAAACTGAGTAGTGGGACACAACTAGTGGCATAAATGATAAAAACCCAAAAAATATACTTGCTTCATAGACTGAAAATTTTGACAGAAACCAAGAATTGCTCCTATGCTCAGATAGTTCAATGAAATGAATTGAATTTAGGTGGAGGCTAATTATTTAGGATACTTCAGGAGATGGCAAAGTTTCATCCCATTTGGAAATTCTATGAAGGTACTTCCTTCACAACGTTGCAATCTGGTCAGAAACTTTGAAAAATTACATAGGGAGCTAGGAGGAAAGGATTGAGCTCATATTTGGTATCCATGGGTTATTTATCCATGTTAATCACCCTGCCAAATTGCAGCTCAATTGGAATTAGGAATAAAGCACTTCCTTTGCAAAATTTCAGAGAAGGCAGAAACTTGCATTGGATCATGTGCCCAATTTTTGATCTGTGGAACATGAGATAAGAATGGAACTAGTGATTATATAGAAAGGACAAGCTCCACAATTTATGTGGTAATTTTCTCTACTCTAAAAATAGTAGTTCCCTTAGAAAGCGGCATAAATGCAATATTGGCATAAAATAGGAAAAGGCAATTTTCCTTATTTAAATGTGGACAATATTGTTGCTAGAGTTACGATTAGACATAAATATCATCTCCACCAATTTTCATGAATTTAGGATATGGCTAGCTATGCCTTGGATTTTATTCCTCAGAAAGACAAGAAAAGGAATAAATCACAAATGAAAAATATTGCATAGGACTTAGCCATATTTTTTCATATCCAAGGTTAGGAGGATAGGAGGGTCTCTGGGAACAAATAGGATGATCAGCAGATCAAGGAAAATGATGGCTCCGTTGTAAGCACAAAGGAAACATTCAAATTCCAAAAATTTGGAATTAGGGTTTGAGAGGGTTGGGATGATGCAAATGAGGTCTTGCCCACTGACAAAGACATGAGCAAGGTTTTGAAATGTTGGGAATGGCAAGAATTCTCAAAGTCATCCAGCAAACTCGGGAGAAAAAATTAAAAATGATTGCGAGGAAGGAATAACAGCACAAAAATTGATAACCCAATTTTGGGGCTATTACACGCGGGTTGCATGGCGTGTCGACCATCAGAACCTCCGCCGCCGGGTTGCTGCTCCCGCACTCGGATAGAGTCTCAACGGAACCAGACGAATAGCCCGTAGAGAGATTCGTTGGGCTCGATTGCCGTGACTTGCGGGGTGGCCGACTGGCGGGCCACCGCATGTTTCACCCGGCGCTGAAGCCGTGATCGACCAGATCTCTTGCGACGGCGTACAACTGGAAGGGTGGATGACGCGAGAGCCGACCGATATTGGGTTGATGGATGCTGCAGGAGGACGCCGTAGGCACTCGCACGGAAGTGCGCTGCCCTGCATACGGGAAGGGCCTTGACGTCGAGGGGGGCCTCTTGTAACCAAACGGAGTCGTCGGCGAAGAAGACGAGCGCGCCGAGTCGGATCTCGCTGCCCAAAGCCAATCCACCGCTGGCAACCATGTTGATGAATATCGGAAAAAATGCAACCTCGCCGGAAGTCGCTAAGACACATGTCCCACGGTGGGTGCCAACTGTCGTGGGAGTAAGTCCAACAATAGAATAGGGGGTACGTAGGAGGAGGCAAGATCCTAGCTACGGTGAGGTTGTGCACGCAAGATTTACGAGTTCAGGCCCTTCACAGAGGAAGTAACAGCCCTACGTCTCGGTGCCCGGAGGCTTGGTCGATTGGATTATGTGTGAGAGTTACAGGGAGTGCGAACCCTTGTGCCAGAGGAGGGGTGGCTTATATAGAGTGCGCCAGGACCCCAGCCATCACCCGTTACACAGGGTTCACTGTACATTAAGATAGGGCGTTACTGATAATGCCAGCTATAAAGAGATATAAATGATCTTAAAGACCGTGGAGTGAACGCCTGACCGGTGCCGTCCTGAGTGGCTTTAGATCTTCTGTACTCCGAGTGGTTTCTTGTAGGGTCGAGTGACTTCTTCTTGGTCTAATGGAATTGGGGTATTCGAGTGAGATAAGTGGTCGAGTGGATTGCACTCCAAGGTTACTTCAGTTGGTATTCTTTGTTGTACTTTGGACGTTCTTGACTCTAGGGTAGTGACCTTGGGTAGGGCGTCTAGGTCAGGCCTATGTCCCTACCCTAGGTTAATGGAACCGTCAACATGCTCTAATAATGAATAATGATGATCATCGCACTTCTATTTACTTACAACTCAATATTACAACTCGATACCTAGAACAAAGTATGACTCTATACGAATGCCTCTGATAGTGTACCAAGATGTGCAATGATCTAGCATAGCAGATACATCACAAGATGAACAAACCATGGAAATATCATGCTAGCTATATTACGATCATGCAAAGCAATATGACAATGAATGCTCTCAAGTCATCAAAATAGAAGCGGTGGAAGTTGCATGGCAATATATCTCAGGATGGCTATGGAAATGCCATAGTAGGTAGGTATGGTGGTTGTTTTGAGGAAGATATAATAAGGCTTATGTGTGATAGAGTGTATCATATGACGGGGTTTGGATGCACCTGTGAAGTTTGCACCACATCTCGGGGTGAGAAAGGGCAATGCACAGTACTGTAGAGGCTAGCAAATTGCGGAAAGGTAAGAGTGTGTATAATCCATGGACTCACATTAGTAATAAAGAACTCATATTATACTTATTGCGAGAGTTTATTAGCTCTTGAAGCAAAGTACTACTACGCATGCCCCTAGGGGGATAGACTGGTAGGAAAAGACCATCGCTCGTCCCCGACTGCCACTCATAAGGAAGACAATCAATAATAAATCATGCTCCAATTTCATTCCATAACGAGAGACTATACGTGCATGCTTCGGGAATCACAAGCCTTAACACCAATATTCTTACTAACCACAACCGTTTACTAGTACCTCCCACATATTATCATCTCTATATCGCAAAACTATTATAAGGAATCAAACACATCATATTCAGTGATCCACAAGTTTTATGTATGCTTTTATGACTAACCATGCAAATGACCAATTCATGTTGACTCTCTAAATATATATAAGTGAAGAAAGAGAGTATTCTACAAATAAAGATTTTCTATGTGAAGAGAAACAGGCAATCCAAACTTCAAATGATATAGATGAAGCACATGAAGCATTCTATAAAGCCATACTCAAATGATATATGTGAAGTGCAATGAGCATTCTATAAATGAACCATGGACTATCTCATACCAGCATGGTACATAAAAGAAAAGTGAAAACTAAACAAAAAAAGACGCTCCAAGATTCACATGAACGAAACAAAGACCGAGACATACCGATACTTCTTGAAAAAAGATGGGATGCCTTCCAGGGCATCCCCAAGCTTAGATGCTTGAGTCTCCTTGAATATTTACTTGGGGTGCCTTGGGCATCCCCAATCTTGAACTCTTGTCTCTCCTCCTTCTCCTCATATCAAGACCTCTTCGATCTTTGAACACTACGTCCACACAAAATGTTCAATGTGTTTCCAAAATTTGTTCAACGTATATTGCCAAAATGTTCAATGCATATTGAAAATTGTTCAATGTATATATTAACATTTTAAAAATGTTCAAAATACAGTATATGTTTTTAAAATAAGAATTTTAAACTATATTTTATCTCCATAACTAATATCCAGGAAGTTCCAATAAAACACAGAAAAATGAAAAAAAAATAGCTTTCTTTAGACACAAAAAAAACTAGCAGTAGCGAGCTTCTCTGAATGGGCCGGCCCATTAGCACCTTCCTTCAGTGAAGGTACAGCTGTGTGACACCTGTTTCTCAAAAAAATAAGAACAAGATGTTTTTACTGCAAACCATTCCCCTTGGCCAAGTCACTAAAAGTGGCGGTGTAGCGTCTCTCTCCCCTAGGTGGAAAACCTAGGGTTTCGATATCTTCCGACGATCACCGCTGGAAATCTATCTTCGTTCCCATCCACCCACGCCACGACCTCCCCACGGACTTGGGCTGATCAAGGGGGATCCTCCGCGATCCTGTCCAACCTTGGACGAAGGGGATCAGGCACGGTTTAGGTGGGGAGCGCGTCAAGATCGGATCGAGGAAGATGGGGGCAGTACTGGATCACAAAGGAAGCAAGGGAAGGAATCAGCTGAAGAACTTCTTGCGCGGCTTACCCTACAGGAAGAGGAAGAGGATGACTTTATATGGGAGGAAGAGCTTCCGGACTTGATGAAGCCGGTGAAGTGGCTGGCAATCGAGCGGGTTCATACTCAAAAAACCTTCAGCCCCAATGCTTTGTACGGCGACATGCGGGCAGCTTGGAATCCAGCAAAACTGGTGGTTTGGAGGAAGGTCGGGGACAACCTCTTCACGGCACAATTTGGATGTTTGGGGGATTGGAACAAAGCAATGAAGGATGGCCCATGGTTGTTCAGGGATCAGGCTGTGATATTGGAAGAGTATGATGGGTTCAAGAATCCTGATACATTTAAACTTGACAAGCTTAGCATCTGGGCGCAAATCCATCATTTGCCGAATAATTTTTTAATTGAACCAATGGTCAGAGGCCTGGCATCACGGATTAGAGAGGTGGAAGAGGTGTAGCTGAAACTTCCGGCTGTTTTCTTTGGCGAGTTTGTGAGAGTAAGGGTTAAGATAGATGTTAACACCAATGTTGGGGATATCACTTATCGGGAACTTATCGGTCGACCCATGATAAGGGGTAAATTGGCTAGTTTGTCGGCATATCGGCCGATTTATCGCCATATCGGCTAATTTATCGGCCGATTTATCTTATCGGTCTGACATCGGTAAGCGATAAATCGGCCAATTTATCGGCATATCGGAAGATATCTTGAACAGTGGTTAACACAAAGATTAAGCGCTTTGTTACTGGAAAGAAGGGTGAGGAAAGGGTAAGGTACCAAGTCAAGTATGAGAAGTTGCATGTCTTCTGCTACAACTATGGTGGATTTGGCCATTAGAATGAGGAATGTGGAGAAGGAGAGCATGATGAGACGACCTTTGAATAGGGAGACTTTCTCTTTGTTGAAAATATTCGTTCCAAAAACTCAGGACTTGGGAACTTTGCACCGCAATGGGGAAGAGGAGGACAGTGGACAGGTGGACGCAGCACAGGGGGCTGAGGGAGGGGCGTGAGCAGTACAACCCAAACCAAAGTTGGCGCTTTAACGCGCCCCAGCAGCAGCCCATGCCGTTCAATGAGGGACCTTCGAAACATAAGGGGACAGCGTAAAGTGGGGTAGATCAGGAGGATAGTGCTGCATTGAACATCACAACAAGGGAGAACAATCAGATGTCTAACAAAAGGACATCAGTGGAGAATGGGCGTGAGTGTGACAGATGCTGGCGTAACCGGGGGTGAGGCAGGGGCGACTCTTGCCCTGGTTGTTAGGTAGAAGCTACCCCCTGTCCCCCCTATACCACATGTTTATGTTTCGCCAAGGAAGGAACGGAAGAGGCCGAAGAAGGGATAAAAATTTTGTATAATCATCCAAAGATTCAAACCATGTGTAGGGCAATTATGTATCATTAATTTCATCCTCTCCCAAGATTGTGCAACATGCTCATGATCTAGTTGCTTAAAATTCATAATATTGTTTCTAAGAGAGATGATCTTAGCGGGAGGAAAATACTTAGAGATAAAAAGCATCTTTGCACTTATTCCATGAATCAATACTATTTTAGGCAAAGAAGAAAACCAAGTTTTAGCACGATCTCTAAGTGAAAACGGAAATAGCTTCAGTTTAACAATATCATTATCCACATCTTTCTTCTTTTGCATATCACACAAATCAACAAAGCTATTTAGATGGGTAGCAGCATCTTCATTAGGAAGGCCAGAAAATGGATCTTTCATGACAAGATTCAGCAAAGCAGCATTAATTTCACAAGATTCAACATCGGTAAGAGGAGCAATCGGAGTGCTAATAAAATCATTATTGTTGGTATTAGAAAGGTCACACAATTTAGTATTATCTTGAGCCATCGTGACAAGCAATCCAACACACAATCACACAAGAAGCAAGCGAAAAGAGACAAACGGAAAAGAGAAGGGGAACGGAAAAAAGAGGGCGAACAAAATGGCAAGGGTGGAGTGGGGGAGAGGAAAACGAGAGGCAAATGGCAAATAATGTAATGCGAGGGATAAGAGTTTGTGATGGGTACTTGGTATGTCTTGACTTGTGGTAGATCTCCCCGGCAACGGCGCCAGAAATCCTTCTTGCTACCTCCTGAGCACTGCGTTGGTTTTCCCTTGAAGAGGAAAGGGTGATGTAGCAAAGTAGTGTAAGTATTTCCCTCAGTTTTTGAGAACCAAGGTATCAATCCAGTAGGAGACTACACGCAAGTCCCTCGTACCTACACAAACAAATAAGAACCTCGCAACCAACGCGATAAAGGGGTTGTCAATCCCTTCACGGTCACTTACGAGAGTGAGATCTTATAGAGATAATAATAGCAAGATAAATATTTTTGGTATTTTTATAATATAGATTGAAAGTAAAGATTGCAAAATAAAATAGATTGGAAACTTATATGATAAAACATAGACCCGGGGGCCATAGGTTTCACTAGTGGCTTCTCTCAAGATAGCATAAGTATTACCACTAGTGGAATCAGCAGATTTGCCATCTGCCGACTCTTTGCCGTCAGCTAGCGGACGGCAAAGAAAGGCTTTGCCATCAGCCACAAGAAAACGGACGGCAAAGAGGCAGCGGACGTCAATGGAAGGCTTTGCCATCAGCATATCTTTGCCGTCCGCTAGCGGACGGCAAAGAGGATGGGTGGCGGGCTTGCGAGGACGACCTAACGGCCATTTTCTTTGCCATTTTTTGCCGTCAGCCAGCAGACGGTAAAGAAAATGGCCGTTATGTTGTCCGTTTCCCCCTGGACCCACCCCACTAAGTACGCTCTTTGCCGTCTACTAGCAGACGGCAAAGAGGTGTGACCTACTAGCAAAAAAGGGGTTGCGCTCGTGCCCCCGCCCATCTATCTATCCATTCTCTCTCTCCCCTGCCCGAGCCGCTGCCACCCCTCACCCCTGCCGCCACCCCTAACCCTTGTCGCCACCCCCGTCGTCGGCCGCCCCGCCCCGCCCGCCCAGTCGAGTCATCGCCGCCGCGTCGCCCCCGTCCCGAGTCGCCGGCCGCCCCGCACCGCCCCGCCCCCGTCCCGAGCCACCGCCGCCCGGCCACACCGCACCGCCCGGCCCCGCCCCGCCGCCGCCCTGCGCCTCATCATGGTGAGTTTTTTTTCTGTTTTTTTATATTTATTTTATGTTTGTTTAGTTTAGGTTAGGTTAGTTTAGGTTGGCTTAGGTTATTTAGTTTAGTTTAGGTTAATTTAGTTTATTTTAGGTTACATTTAGTTTATAGTTTTGTTTATGTTTTTTTCCTGTTTTTTAGAATAATCAAGACAGATGAAAAAAAGAAAAAAGAAGAGGAAGAAGAAGAAGAAGAAAGAACAATAAGTAGTAGAAGAAGAAGATGATGATGAAAAAAAGAAGTAGAAGTTGAAGATGAAAAAAAGAAGTAGGAAAAGGGGGCGCCCCGGGATGAGTGGGTTAATTAGGGGATTCCTCGGTGTCGATGGAACCCGGAATAGCAAGTATCGTCAGTGCGAGATACATGTGGCCGTCGGTGTCGAACACTACATCCATGTCCCATAAGTGACGCCGACGTCCGGTGTCCCAAAGAAACTGTTCTCGGCGTCGATGGCGGTCGAACACCATCACGAATTTGCCTGGCAGCCTCTGCGATGACGATTAAAAGGCAAGTGTTGAAACTTGAAACACCCAACTGACTCAAGTCAGTTTGGTTGTTTGAAATTTCAAAACTTGGCTTTAATCCTCATCGCAGAGGCTGCCAGACAAATTTGCAATGGTGTTCGACCATCATCGGCCACCAGAACTATTGTTGCGGGACGCCGGGCGCCGGCTTCACTTGTGGAATGTGGATCTAGTGTTCAACGTCGAGCGCCACATGTATCTCGCACCAATGATACTTGCTATTTAGGGTTCCGTCGACGCCAAGGACCCCCTAACCCGCTCGTCCTGTTGTCAATATTTAGTTAGGTCGACGGAAGAAACAAAATTGCTATGTTACATATCTTTGGATTTAAATGTGCAGTTATTTCGTTGCTGAGCTTCGCCCATGCGTTCGTTGGTGAGCACAAATGACATCTCCTCCTTCCCCTTAATTTGCTCTCTTCCGGTCTTCGTGCCGATGAAACTTGATAGCTATAGGTGTCAATCATCAGTATGTGTAACCACTATTCGGCTCCCGTTTGAAAGGGTTACATCTATAAATATGCATGCATTTGCATATTTATAATCGTGATTCTTTTGAATTGTCCAACATTATCCATGGACAGCCCGAGTATGTGTAGATTGGGTTCGTTTTCCCATATGCTCTGCTCCGTATCCGATGCAGAATTTCGTTAGTGCCTCCCTGTTGTTCTCCGGGTACACATCCTCTCTGCTTGTTGCCGAGATGTGTATTAGGAGAACAGCGGGGAGGTGCTGCCGAAATTTTGCATCGGATCCGGAGCAGAGCATGGGAAAACGAACCCAATCTACACATACTTGGGTGGGATTAGGACCTATATTTACCTATTAGCGTGTAGGTTGCATGTACGTAATAGAACTGACAAACTCCAATAACTGATGGATATGGTGTGCTTAATTATGTATATATTTCTTGTGTGTCCAGTAGGAAGTCAATATGAGTGATCGTGCATGGATGTACACCGGTTACACTAGTCAGAAAGTTTGGACCGAGGAATGGTTAACAAAAACCAAGGGGTTTGTTAGAGCCGCATTTGCAAATGGCCAGGAATTAAGTTGGTGCCCCTGTGCCCGTTGCGACAACTATAAAAAGAGGGACGAGCTTGAAATGAGTAAAGACCTGCAGAAGTTTGGTTTTACGCCTGGTTACACGGTCTGGACATTACATGGTGAGTCTGCCCAACGTGCCAGAGCCGAGGTGGTTCGTCGTCGCACCGACGAGCATGGTACCGGGACCGCAGACATGGTGCAAGACTTTGACGATGCTCGGGACTCGGACGAGGAGATGGAGGAATCTGCAAAGGCCTTCACTGAAATGTTGGAGTCCTCAAAACGTCCTCTCCACGAGCACACTGAGCTTTGTCAGCTGGATGCCATCTCACAAATAATGGCTTTGAAGGCTCAATTCAACTTGGGCAGAGAATGCTACGACGCGATGATGACAGTATTCGGACGATTTCTACCCAAAGGCCATGTGCTACCTCCAAACCTGTACCAGTCAGACAAAATCCTCCGTGCTCTTAAGATGCCCTATGAGAAGATACATGCCTGTGAGAAAGGATGTGTCTTATTTAGGCTTCAGTATGAGGACTTGAACTATTGTCCCATTTGCAATTCTTCCAGGTATGTTGTGGTAGACAACGGTATGGGTGAGAAGACGCAGACCAAAATACCCGTTAATGTTCTTCGGTATATGCCAATCGTACCAAGACTTCAACGTCTTTTCATGGTCGAAGAGACGGCCAGACAGATGACATGGCACAAAACGGGCAAAAGAACCGAACTAGATGCAGATGGGAATGTGATGATGGTGCACACATCGGATGGTGAAGCGTGGAAGCGCTTCGATGCATTACATAAGGAAAAAAGGCAGATCCAAGGCATCCTCGAGTCGCCGTCAGCACAGATGGGTTCAGTGTGTTTGGTCAGATGGCAACCCCATACAGCTGTTGGCCCGTGTTTGTCATTCCACTCAATCTCCCCCCGGGCAGATTATGCAAAAAAAGAACATTTTCCTGACGTTGATAATTCCAGGGCCCAACTATCCGGGGAAGAATATGAATGTGTACATGCAGCCGCTTAAGGACGAATTGCAAGAAGCTTGGGATAATGGGTTCAAGACATACGACGCCTTTAGCAAAGAGAACTTCATAATGCGTGCCTGGTACATGTACTCGACGCATGACTTGCCGGCGTATGTGCTATTCATTGGCTGGTGTGTGCATGGAAGGTTCTCGTGCCCCACATGCAAGGGAGCTCTTGAGTTTCATTGGCTGACGGCAAGGCACAAGTATAGTTGCTTCGACTTGCATAGACCGTTTGTACATCCTGGCCATAAGTTCAGGAAAGACAAGAAGAACTTCATCAAAGGTAGAGTTGTCAAACACTCTGCACCACCTGCGTTGACAGGCCAACAGACCCTAGATCAGTTAAACGCTCTCGAGCCAGATCCAGAGCGTCCAGGGTATTTCAAGGGGTATAATAAGGAACACGCTTGGACTCACAAGACATGCTTCTGGGATCTGCCTTACTTCAAAGACCTCCTTTGCCCGCACAACATCGACATGATGCACACTGAAAAGAATATCAAAGAAGCCATTTTTGGTACATTGTTCGGCATAGAGGGGAAATCAAAGGATAATACTAAGGCTAGAGTCGATCAAGAGGAGTTATGTGATAGACTGTTACAAAACATGAAAGAACCGAAAGGAAAGGGGAACTGGACGAAGCGAAAGGCATGGTTCAATCTTGGAAGGCCAGCTATGAAGGAAATTATTTTGTCGGTGAAAATGCATTTGATGTTCCCTGATGGGTATGCAGCAAATCTAAAGAGGGGAGCAAGTCTTCAAAAATTGAAAATATTTGGTCTAAAAAGTCATGATTGGCACATATGGATTGAGCGGATAATGCCGGTGATGTTGCGTGGCTTCATCCCTGAGGATGAATGGCTAGTACTGGTAGAGCTAAGCTATTTCTTTCGTGTTATTTGTGCGAAAGAACTATCGTTTGGCCTCCTAGAAGAAATGGAACAGTTGGCGTCGGAGTTGATCTGCAAGTTAGAGATGATCTTTCCGCCAAGCTTCTTTAATCCAATACAACACTTGATTTTACATCTCCCGACTGAGGCACGATTGGGGGGCCCGTGCAAAATCATTGGTGCTACTCAACTGAGAGGATGCAGAAGACGCTTCGAGCAAAATGTAAAAATAAATGTAGAATAGAAGCATCGATGGCGGAGGCATTCATCATTGAGGAGGCGGCAAACTTCGTGACAGCACACTACGAAGCCAAAAATCATCATTTGCATAATCCGAAGCCTCAGTACAATGCCGACGAGCCTAAATAGGGTGGATCCAACCTCAACCTATTCAAAGGAAATCTCGCACCAGCTAGTGGTTGGAAACCAGTATCGTTGGATGTTGAAGAATGGCGGACCATTTTGTTGTATCTCTTCAACAACCTAACAGAAGTGTGGCCGTACATCGAGTAAGATCTCGGTACATTGTTTCGCAACTTCTAATTTCTTTGAACTGCTCTTATTCCTGGATATTTGATGCAGTCGATACATTGCCATATTCTCATATGGAGCGGTGATCCAAAAGGATTCCGTCGAAGAGTATGAGCTTCTGGCAAAGCAAGGAGCCGAATATCCCGGTTTCATCTCTTGGTTCACAAACGGTAATTTCCATTAGACCCTTTCATTTCTTTGGCTAATTTGCGACTAATGCAACAATCCTTTCGTATTAAACTTGTAGGCTAATTCAGAGATTATGGATGTTGAATTGAGACAAGTAGCTAATGGTTTTGACTATAAGGTCCGTTCATTTGACAGATATGATATCAACGGGTATCGCTTTTGTACCTATGGCAAAGAGCTATCTATGGCCGACCGAAAGTCTACAAATTGTTGTATCTCTGCTATCGACGAAGGAGGTATCGAGTATTATGGAAGAGTTGAAGCAACTTATAAACTTCAATTCTATGGTGAAAACCCACCAAATGTCGTAGTCTTCAGATGTTATTGGTTCCAGCCGAGGGAGACTAGAAGGACTCATGAACATATAGGGCTAGTCGAAATCAAACAAAGCACCCATTTGGATGTTCCCAATGTCTATATTACGGCTCAACAGGAAACCCAACTTTTCTATCTACCGTGGGCCTGTCAAAGTGATCCATATCTCAATGGTTGGGATGTCGTTTATGAAGTGCCGCCACGTGTTAGACCACCTCCCCCCAATGAAGGGGATTATGAACCTCACATTAGCCAAGACACATATAACGAAGGAGAATTCTTCCAAGAAACACGTCTTTCCAAAAAAAAGTTTCAAGAACCGCTCTACTCCACCCCAGAACATTGAAGTAGACAACGATAGTGAATCCGACTTCACCCCTGAGCCGAAACAAGAAGAGCTAGAAGAAAAAGAAGTTACTGCTGCAGATGACCTGTCAATGCTTGAACGATTACGTAAAGGTGGCCTTCCACATGATGATGCATTTATTAATGATGATGAGCACGTCATTATCGATAGTGATGATGATGATGCATTTATTAATGATGATGATGAGCACGTCATTACCGATAGTGATTATTAGGTATTCAAATTTTTATGTTGTACTTGATTTATATAGTTATTTGTATGATTGTATGATTTATATAGTTGGTATGTGTAATTTTCTTACTTTGTATGATTGTTTCTTATACATAGTGCCATGGTCTTGATGTCCGTCCCGGTCGGCCCTCGCCCGCTTTATGATTCGGATGTGGTAAATTCTCTTTCATAACTATTTGTTGCATTTCGCATTTATGACAATTATGGCCATCAAGTTGACATAGAGATATTTTAATCTAGGAGGTATGTGAACCGGAATTTGAAACCGACCCTCTTGTCGAGAAGTTAAATTTAGTTGAAAAAGAAAATGTGTATTTGAAAGAAAAAATTAAAAGAATTGAAGAGGAGAAGATGACATTGGAGTTGTATGTTGGTGATGTCACATCGATGAAAACAAGATGAAGATGAATGCAATGCGCTTGAAGATGGATGCAACGCGCCTCAAGCTTAAGAAGATTAGAAAATATGACATTGATAATGAGGCTTGGTATCATTATGCCATTGGATCAATTGTTACCTTAGTTGCGATCTTCCTCACATTTGTTGTGATGAGGGTAAGTTTTCTCTAGCGTTTTGCTTTACAAATGGATACTTACCTTATTTTCCTCCTAAATGGCATAATTACCTAAGTTAGATAAAAAATGAGCTATACTTAGCTTATTCAGTTCATTTATGACATACTTAGCATACTTAGGTCAAAAATGTCATGATAATCTTTGTTACCTCCAAAATGATATAGACTTAGCTTATTTCCTTGAAAATGACATAATAACCTTACTAAGCTCCAAAATGACCTATTTACCTAGCTTAGCTCTAAAATGACCTACACTTAGCATTTTTACCTAGCTTAGCAATAAAATGGCATTTTTACCTACCTTAGTTAGAAGAAGAAGAAGAAGAAGATAAAGAAGAGGAGAGGAGAAAAAGAAAGAGAAGAAAAAAATCTTCTTCTTCTTCTTCTAACTTTCATCTTTCCCAATTTGCAGATTTGCTTTACATGAGGAAGCTTGGATTCATGGAGTGTACTATTCTTTTGATGCTTCCTTGTTGTTTATGAAAACTTGTTTGGATATGTATGTCTATATGGATATGTTGTTGGAAACTTGTTTCTGGATATGTATATATGGATATGTTGGACTTTGTTGAACTATGTTGTTGGATTTGATGAAATATGTTGTTGGACATGCTGTTGGATATGTTGGATATGTATGCATGTATATCTATGTTTGAAACCATGTCTAATTAATTAGATTTAAATAAAAACAGGGGATATGTAGCCTCTTTGCCGTCTGCTAGCAGACGGCAAAGAGGACACGTGGCAGTCACCTGTGCAAACTGGGAACACTAGCTGTCTATTTGGTCATTTTGCCGTCCGGTGGCAAACGGCAAAGTGATCAGCTATGTCGTCTGCCAACAGACAGCAAAGATTTAAACCTCTTTGCCGTCGGCTGGCGAATGGCATAGCTGGACACATGGCAGCTTCCCAGTGCTGCCTAGATGAGCTCTTTGCCGTCTGTCAGCGGACGGCAAAGAGCTTTGACTCTTTGCCGTCCGCTGGCAGACGACAAAGAGCACCATTAACCCCCTAACGGCTCTCACACCACCGCACTACCGTCCGTTGTCTTTGCTGTCTGCTGGCCTCAGATGGCGGATGGCACAATCCTTTGCCGCCCGTTTCCAGGAAGCGGATGGCAAAGAAGGCCTTTGCTGGCACGCGTTCAGACGGACGTTTTGCCGTCCGCTGGCTGACGGCAAAGACGTTTGCCGTCCAGGATCTATGCCTTTGTCGTCCGCCATGGCGGACGGCAAAGAAGCTGATTCCAGTAGTGTACGATGGGTGAATAAATTACTGTCGAGCAATGGATAGAAAAGTGAATAATTATGAGAATATCTAGGCATGATCATGTATATAGGCATCACGTCCGCAACAAGTAGACCGAAACGATTCTGCATCTACTACTATTAGTCCACACATCGACCGCTATCCAGCATGCATCTAGAGTATTAAGTTCATAAGAACAGAGTAATGCATTAGGTAAGATGACATGATGTAGAGGGATAAACTCAAGCAATATGATATAAGCCCCATCTTTTTATCCTCGATGGCAACAATACAATACGTGCCTTGCTGCCCCTGCCGTCACTGGGTAAGTACACTACAAGATTGAACCCAAAGCTAAACACTTCTCCCATTGCAAGAAATATCAATCTAGTAGGCCAAACCAAATTGATAATTCTAAGAGTCTTGCAAAGATAACCAATCATACATAAAAGAATTCAGAGAAGAATCAAATATTGTTCATAGATAATCTTGATCATAAACCCAAAATTCATCGGATCTCGACAAACACACCACAAACAGAGATACATCAATTAGATCTCCAAGAAGATCGAGGAGAACATTGTATTGACATCCAAAGAGAGAGAAGAAGTCATCTAGCTAATAACTATGGACTCGAAGGTCTGAGGTAAACTACTCACACATCATCGGAGAGGCTATGGTGTTGATGTAGAAGCCCTCCATGATCGATGCCCCCTCCAGCGGAGCTCCGGAAAAGGCCCCAAGATAGTATCTCTTGGGTACAGGAGGTTACGGCGGTGGAAATAGGGTTTCGTGGTGCTCCTGGATGTTTTCGGGGTATGTGGACATATATAGGAGGAAGAAGTAGGTCGGTGGAGCCACAAGGGTGGAGGGCGCGGCCAGGGGGGTAGGCACGCCTCCCTGCCTCGTGGCCTCCTCCTTGGTTGCTTGACGTCCACTCCAAGTCCCTTGGATCACGTTTGTTCCAAAAATAACTCTCCCGAAGGTTTCATTCCATTTGGATTCCGTTTGATTTCCTTTTCTGCGAAACATTGAAATAGGCAAAAAAAATAGCAATTTGCACTGGGCCTTGGGTTAGTAGGTTAGTCCCAAAAATAATATAAAAGCGTATAAATAAGCCCATTAACATCCAAAACAGATAATATAATAGCATGGAATAATCAAAAATTATAGATACGTTGGAGACGTATCAATATCCAGTACCAATCATGGCACATTTTAAAGGGGATCAGTACCATAAGAAATCTCCCATGGCTATGCATAGGATATTTTAACGAGGTGTTATGTCCAGAGGAACACGAGGGAATCGGAGAGAGGAGCAATGCCCAAATCCAGGGTTTCCGAGAAGCCATCAATGTTTGTATGCTAATGGACATTGGCTATCAGGGTCATTTTTGGACATTTGAGAAGAAGGTAGCAGGGGGGTAGCTACACTCGGGTCCGGCTAGACAGAGCCCTAGCCACGGCAGAATGGAATGAGAAGTATCCAGGGCGCATGTCAAGCACCTTACAGCAGCAACCTCTGATCATTGTCCTATTATGCTGAACCTTCAGGGCACGACACCATCAAAAAAGCAGCGGGGTTTCAAATACGAGGTGATGTGGGAAACTCATGAAGCATGGAATGATACGATACTGATGAGCTGGGCATCAGGAGACCTAGTGGAGTGCCTTGAAGATTTGTGAGCAAAGTAGACCAGGGTGTCGACGTAGTTGGGGGTGTGGAACAGAAACACTTTTGGCATGGTGAGGAAAGAAATAAAGAGTCTAAAATTGGAGTTGGAGCGTTTGTAGAGTAGCCCAGATAGAATGGGACCGAGTCATGTGGAACTAAAAGTTAATGAGAAACTGGTGGAGCTTTACCACAGGGAGGAGCTCATGTGGAGGCAAAGAGCTCGGCTGGAGTGGCTGTCATCTGGAGATAGAAACGCATGATTCTTTCATTTAAGTGCATGTCGGCGCAGGAAGAGGAATATGATAAAAGCCTTGGCAGACTCTTTGGGTGTCCTAACTAAAGATCAAGGTGAACTTAAAAGGATGGTTACTGATTTCTACATAACATTGTACACATCAGAGGGGGTTGACGGAATGGAAAATGTATTGTCTACTGTTCCTGTCAAAGTCACAGAGGAGATGAATGCTATGCTATTAGCGGCTTATCTTGGGGGACGCAGTATTTCAAAAAATTTACCTATGATCACGCAAGATGTATCTAGGAGATGCATAGCAACGAGAGGGGGAGAGTGTGTCTATGTACCCTCGTAGACCGAAAGCGGAAGCGTTTAGTAACACAGTTGATGGAGTCGAACGTCTTTGCGATCCAACCGATCCAAGTACCGAACGTACGGAACCTCCGCGATCTGCACACGTTCAGCTCGGTGACATCCCTCGAACTCTTGATCCAGTTGAGGCCGAGGGAGAGTTCCATCAGCACGACAGTGTGGTGACAGTGATGATGAAGTAAGCGACACAGGGCTTCGCCTAAGCACTACAACAATATGACCGAGGTGTAAAACTGTGGAGGGGGCGCCGCACACGGCTAAAGATCAACTTGTGTGTCTATGGGGTGCCCCCCTTGTGGCACCCCAGCTCAGAGAAACCGGAACGCCCCGTATTCCAGCCCAAAGATCAAGGAGAAGTCTTGTAACACCCTCGATGCGACTATATCTCCCACGTGTCGAGGCACGACTTAGAGGCATAATCGCATTGAAGGCATATGTCGCAAGTGAGGTAATCTTCACACAACCCATGTAATATAATAAGGAAAAGGATACATAGTTGGCTTACAATCGCCACTTCACACAATTACATGAATAAAGCATTACATCAACCAAATACAATCAGGGCCCGACTACGGAACCAAAATAAAAGAAGAACCCCAAATGCGACAAAGGTCCCCGATCGACCCCAACTGGGCTCCACTACTGATCAACTAGAACGGAAACAACACAAAGGACAAGATCTCCATCGAGCTCCTCCTGATCTTGGTTGCGTCATCTGCACGGTAACATAGGCACCTGCAAACTGGTTTTGGAAGTATCTGTGAGCCACGGGGACTCAGCAATCTCGCACCCGCGAGATCAAGACTATTTAAGCTTATGGGTAAGGTAAAGGTATGAGGTGGAGCTGCAGCAAGCGTCTAGCATATATGGTGGCTAACATACGCAAATGAGAGCGAGAAGAGAAGGCAAAGCACGGTCGATAAAGGTATGATCAAGAAGTGATCCTGGACTACCTACGTCAAGCATAACTCCAACAACCGTGTTCACTTCCCGGGCTCCACCGGAAAGAGACCATCACGGTTACACACGCGGTTGATGTATTTTAATTAAGGTCAACTTCGGGTTTTCTACAACCGGACGTTAACAAATTCCCATCTGCCCATAACCGCGGGCACAGCTTTCGAAAGTTCAAATCCCTGCAGGGGTGTCCCAACTTAGCCCATGACAAGCTCTCACGGTCAACGAAGGAATAGACCTTCACCCGAGACATTCCGATCAGACTCGGTATCCCGGTACAACAAGACATTTCGACAGGGTAAAACTAAACCAGCAACACCACCCGAATGTGCCGACAAATCCCGATAGGAGCTGCACATATCTCTTTCTCAGGGCACACTCAGATGAGCGCTCCATACAACTAAAACCAAACCTCGAGTTTCCCCGAGGGGGCGCTGCACAGGACTCTAGTTTGGACCAACACTCAGAGGAGCACTAGCCCGGGGGGGTAAAATAATGATGACCCTCAGGAGCGCGACTCCCAAGGGAAAAGAAAGGCTAGGTGGCAAATGGTAAAACCAATGTTGGGCATTGCTGGAAGAGCTTTACTTAAGGCGAACTGTCAAGGGGTTCCCATAATAGCCCAACCGCGTAAGGAACGCAAAATCCGGGAACATAACACCGATATGACGGAAACTAGGGCGGCAAGAGTGGAACAAAACACCAGGCATAAGGCCGAGCCTTCCACCCTTTACCAAGTATATAGATGCATTAATAAATAAGATATATTGTGATATCCCAACAAGTAAACATGTTCCAACAAGGAACAACATCTCCATGTTCCAACAAGGAACAAACTTCAATCTTCACCTGCAAGTAACAACGCTATAAGAGGGGCTGAGCAAAGCGGTAACATAGCCAATCAACGGTTTGCTAGGACATTGGTGGGTTAGAGGCTGAACATGGCAATTTGGGTGGCTGACAAGCAAGTGGTAGGCATCGTAGCAATGGCATAGCAAAAGAGCGAGCAAACTAGCATAGCAAAGATAGTAGTGATTTCGAGGGTATGATCATCTTGCCTGAAATCCCGCAAGGAAGAAGAACAAATCCAAGAAGAAGACAAACGGCCGTAGACGAACGAATCCTCACAACTCCGGAACGAAACCGAAGCTAACGTGAGAAGCAACCCGGAAAGAAACAAACAACATAGTAAACACACAAGCATAAACAAGTCATGATGCACAAACGAGTATGATGCATGTCCGGTTTAATGAGGCATAGCATGGCAAAGTGCAACAAACAATACTACAAGTTAAGTGGAGCTCAATATGCAACTGCATATTGACGAAACACCACGATAAGTTATTTAGTTTGATCCCGTTTATGTACCCAACAATATTAAATGTTGTTAAGCATGGCAAGAGGGGAAGCATAATATAAACTATACCATCTAAACAATTTAAATGGGGCCGGATATAAAAATAACAAATCCGGTAAATCCCCATATGCATTTAGCAATTTAATGCAACAACAAGTTTAAACATTTTAAATGTTGTTATCATGATGCGGATGACATATACAAGTTTTATGCAATTTTATGAAAATGTTGATATGAGCATGTTATGAAGCATTTGGTCACCATGGCGGAACAAAAAGGGTGCCACGGCGGCGAAACAAAATGGTGCCACGGCAACATTCCGGTCCCGATAGCTCATGGAGATACCGGTGCAAAAGGAAAAGTGACGAGAGCGTGACATGCAAGATGGTGGGGTGATCCCGGCTTCCGGGTTCCCACGGGACGGTGGCACGGCAAAAGAGGGGCATCGCAAGGACGATTCGATCACGGTGCAAAACTCGACCATCTCATACAACCCACATTCGTTCTCGGAAGGTCGTCTCGGGGTTATACCTTCGAAGCGTGCGTTTTTGGAGCGGTTCGAGTCGTCGAGGGAAGTAGTTGTTCACGGCGACGGTAGAGGTACTCGCGATCTTGGCAACGGTAGTCGTACATGTCCGGAGAGGAACTTGTCGCATCCACGGTATTCGGGCATAGTGGAAGTAGTTGTTCAATTGTTGTCGTGGGAAGTAGTCGTACACGGCGGCGGTAGTGGTACATCTCGTTTCGTAGTCGTTCGAACCATCGGTAGCGGTACTTGATGAATCCCGAAACGAACTTGGCGTCTTCGTGCGTAGGGGTACTTGGCGTTTCCGGAGACGACGGTAGAGGTACTTGACGCGTCGTTGTGGTACTTGGCAAAAATCATAGAGACGATGCTTGGCGGTCCTGGGATGGTCTTGGCGTCCATGTAGTCGATCTTGCAGATCTTGACGGTCCAACACAAAACATCACAAGGGGCCTCGTGAGCGATGACGATGCTGAGCAGGAACTTGGGCGAACTGCATTGGCCGAAACGGAAGGTGGGGGTCGGCTTGTAGCAGAGGAACGGCAGGAGCAGGGGAGCTCCAGCAGGGACCGAGGCGCGGCAGGGGAGGACCCTGGCGAGGCACAGCCAGATCCGGCGGCGGCGGCTCCGGTGGCTAGCTGGTGGCGCGGAGGCGGCGAGGAGGAGGCCGCAGGTGAGGGAGGAGGCGGCTCTGGTCGGTGGGTCGAGGGACTTGGCCGGCGGCGCGGCTCGATGCAGAAGGGGCCCGAGCGAAGCTGCTCCATGGCGAGGCGACGGCGTAGGAGGAGGTCGGGCAGGGCTTGGCGCGCAGAGCTTGGCGGCGACCATGGCGCCATGGGGATCAGGCTGTGAGGCCATGGCGAAGGAGAGGCGAGCTCCTGGCGCTGGCTGCGGGGTGCTATGCGGGTGTGTGTGTGTGCGCGGCGGCGGTAGGAAACAGAGGAGGAGAGGGATCGAGGGAGGAGCGAGATGAGGGAGAGATCGATGTGCGGGGCTTCTCCCTGGCGGCGGTGGACGAACGAGGGAGTGAGGGGAGATGCGAGGGGATCGGGCTAGGTTAGAGGGTTAGGTGGGCCGGGGGAGTGGGCCTTGGAGCCGGCTAGGTTAGATGCAGCTGGGCCCAAATGGCCTGCTGGGCTCCCTTCTCTCCCTCTCTTGATTCTACTCTTAACAAAAACAGAGACAAAAAATAGGAGAAAGGAAAAGAGAGAAGAGAAGGCTAGAGGAAGAATTTGGGCACGGAGATAATTTTCACGGACTCAGAAAAATGTGCACGGTCCGGGAAAATAGAAAGAGGTCAAGTTGAAAGATTAAATTCAAATTACTTTGAATTTAATTCAAAAGGTTTGAACTAGGATAGGTTTTTCGAAGTGCCCAAAAATGTTGAGAAATTAGGTGAAGCTCCGGAAAATGATGAAAGGACAAGTGGCAAAGTTAGAGGCCAAGAGTTGAAATAATAAAAGGCATTGGGATTTTTGCAAGTGTGTTAAGGTAAATCCACATAATTGGAATAATTACTATAGCTCTCTAAATATCGAGAGGATAAGTTGTAAAGAGAATCACCATGTGAAATCCCTCGATTTAAATGGACCGAAGATCCATGCAATTTATTTAGTTGAGTTTTAAAATGGGTTGCAAGATGACATGATGCAATGCACAAGATGCAAGGATGAAATGCAACGAACCAAAACAAATCACACGACGAAATCCGGAAACCCTGGAAGTCTTCTGGAGTGTCAGTCTCGGGGCGTTACAACACTCCACCACTACGAGAGGATCTCGTCCCGAGATCTAGAATGGCACCGGAGGGAAAAGGAAGAGAGGAGAGGTAAAACAAAGTTGCTCCTTTGACGAACGAGTGAAACCAAAGAACCTTGCGAGGTTGAACTAATTCGAGAAAAGAATAGAACGAAGGAGAACAAAGTCGAAAACACTCCGTTAGAAACTAGGGAGAAAGAGCATTGCGAAACCTTGAGGTTGAAGGGAAGATATATATTGAAAACGCGCCGGTTAAGGAAGGGGATCAAGGAAGACCAAATTCGAACAGCACTCCGGTTGAAAAGTGATACAAGACTAGATAAGATGAAAAAAACTTGAGCAGAGGACATGACACTCTGGTTAAATGGATAAGCACGAAAAGAACATGATCTTTGACAAACGAGATGATGGGTTGAAAAGAGCAACATCACAATGACTCCGGAACGAAGGGAAACAAGATGTTGAGAGATCACAGATACAACAAATGCTAGAATGGAGTTGTTGAAAAGCAACAACGAAAAGAATAATCTTGATATGGGCTTATGGAAACATCTCAACATTATGAGGTGACAACCGGCCACTAACGGAATAATTACTTGCTTGAGATTAACGAAGAGATGAAAACTTGTTCCATCAAGATGGAAAAGAGATAACTTGGGTCATTAATAAGCACCAAATAGCAACATTCCTTAGGGAAGGCTTTAGGTGAAATCTATACCAAGATAACTCCAATGAAGAGATTGACGGTTGAAAAGATCTCTTGAACAAAGAGAAGAAGATGGATTTAAATATGTCACTCTTGAAAACTTGTGAATCACGAAGCAACGAAGGGAAATTATTAAGAATGACCTAACACCACCTCAAAAGATAAGGTCGAAAGAATTGCACTTCGGAATGCAAGATGAAGAAAGCTTGAGTTTCTTAGAAAAGAATCTTGATGAACACTTCAAGAAGAAATTAAATCCTTTATGAACCAACATGTAGAACATCTATGAAAAACTCCGATAATAAAAGGATGATAAAAAGAAAGAGAAGTTGAAAACACAAGGTGAAGCCTTGCGATGATTTAGATGGAGCTTCGCGACGAGATAATGCGGAAAACTTAGAACTCCGGAAGAAAGATGAACAACAAGCAGCCAAGAATTTATTCCTCCTGGACAAACTCTGAGGGAAAGGATTAATCACTTGGATGAAACCGGAATAAGAATTATGTTATGCGTATCCTTCACCAATTTAACTTGATGACAAGCAACGGATTTGGCATACTACTTATTCTCGTAGAAAGGATTAAGATAGATATCGATAACTTGAGAAGATCTTGAACGACCCACCGGTAGAATAGAAACAATGAATAAATTGATAAGGAAGAGAAATGTTGAACGAACCACCGTAAGAATTGAAAATGATCGAAGTAGGGGTGCATCACCGGTAAGAATTAGCAAATGAACGAAAGTGCTTGAGACAAACTAGATACATGAGAACGAAGGAATCACGAACTGAATAGAGAATATTTGAATGATGCACCGATAAGATCGGAGAATGATAACTGCAAACTGAGAATGAATAAATCTGAATTGATGGACTCCGGATGACAAACTGAGAAGACTCTTGAATAACTCCGGATGGATGAAAAGAATTCTCACGATCAAAACAATTATGAGAGGATGGCAACAAGCTAGCACCATGAATCTTGAAGAGAATAGAGCAAGATTAAAGAGAAACTCTTCTTCGGTCTTCAAATGATGAGAAAGACAACGAGAAACACCACCAAGAATTATTGAGGCACACCGGAAGAATCAAAAGCGAAGAGGTTGAGCGAACTATGAAAAGAATTTAAAAGATCTTGGAGAAAAGCATTTGACTGATGATAACTCATTCTTACGTCAAACTTAGAGAAAAATTTAGGATAGCTCTGGGAAAATAGAAGAGTCAGCTAAGATCCTGGGAAAAGACCTGTGGGTTAGGGCCCACTCAAAAGATACACCGTTGAACGATTTAAAAGAGAGGTTGCACCGGTTGAGTTAAATGGCTTGAATGAGGGAACATCCTCAAAAAAACTTGAACGAAAGTAGAGTGGAAACACGAATCTTCGAGATATCTTGAGCACTCCGGAACAATTGAAAAGCGAGAAGTGAAAGATTAAGAGGTGCACCGGTATCAACAAGCATTTGACACGAGGAAAAAAATATGATCAACACCGAAAGCTTGAAATTAACACCACCGGAGAAGAAACAATAATGAAGGATGATGAACTTGAAGCTCGTGAGCATCTTCACGAGGGATCACCAGATCAGAACATTGACGGAAAAGAATGGAGAAACTTCCCATCAATAAAATGGATACTCGATTAAGAAATCTGAGTCCTTGAAGAAAAAGGGGTGGGAGGGCGGGAAAACAAAAACAACTTGGGACGGATGAAACAAACACCGTTGAGAGAACTGAGAGGTGATCTTGCGAATGTGAGACTGATCGGATCCACTTGAAGAGAGACACACTGGTTGAAAAGGATTGACAAGACAATCTCGATGATCAAGAAGGATTAGTATTCACATAGAATATGAGAACACCATTTGGAAAAGGTATGGAATCAACATTTGACATTGAAGCAACTCGAATACCACAACTCAAAACAAAACAAAGGACTGGCTTGCAGAATAAGCCGGAACAAACATATGATAGAGATTTCGTCCGAAGTTTTCGTGGTGGGGCCTACACGGGCTCGAGTGTACAGCACCATCATGTACAAGGCAGTGCACATGACATACGAAGCGTCCCCGAGTCGGCATAGCCAAGGACTCTTTAAGACACAACGAGACCACTGTAAAAACGACCGTGAATAGGCGGACCACTAGACGTCGAACCCCAATTTCATATCATACATCTGTCAGGAAAGATATCCTAAGAGCTACTTGAATTCCCACCTATGAAACTCCCGAAATTTTCCGGTTATGCAATCAGGTGTTGGGGATACAGGGGAAGCATAATATCTCACCCAAACTAGCAAATCCTACATCCAGCTGTATCCATCCTTCAACACATAACCAAGAAACCTTCGGAAATCATCTACCTCAACCTTCGAAAATCATCCGTTATACAAGTCATGGCAATACTCCCGTACTCACCTCCAGTACTGGGTTGGTCGGGGTTATCTCACCAACAACTGCATAAAAGAGATTTCCGATGTCGGCGTACTAAACTCAGGTATTCCAGAACTGCAACGATAAAATTATGACGACAACACCTCAGAGCTCAACTCCCCAGGACACTTCCACTAAACCCCTAAGACAGGAGGCACCAAGACAATGTTCTCATCATAAAACCATCGGAACAATCCAAGATACCCGCGTGATCCTAAAAAATTTTAGTGAAATTTGAGAAGAGAAGAGTCAAAACTCTACGTCAGGATGCCTTACCAGAGCGATGAGGAGACTGGGAAGTAAAAAGAATTCCTAAGCTCTCCGATATATAATTCCTAAGGACTCAAAACATTTTTCTAGACACAACTCGGCTGCTAAAAACGATCAAGCAATGGGGCTCCTAAGGTCGGGGAAGGCTCTGATACCAACTTGTAACACCCTCGATGCGGCTATATCTCCCACGTGTCGAGGCACGACTTAGAGGCATAATCGCATTGAAGGCATATGTCGCAAGTGAGGTAATCTTCACACAACCCATGTAATACATAAGGGAAAGAGATACATAGTTGGCTTACAATCGCCACTTCACACAATTACATGAATAAAGCATTACATCATCCAGATACAATCAAGGTCCGACTACGGAACCAAAATAAAAGAAGAACCCCAAATGCGACAAAGGTCCCCGATCGACCCCAACTGGGCTCCACTACTGATCAACTAGAACGGAAACAACACAAAGGACAAGATCTTCATCGAGCTCCTCCTGAGCTTGGTTGCATCATCTGAACGGACTCAACGGCACCTACAAGCTGGTTTTGGAAGTATCCGTGAGCCACGGGGACTCAGCAATCTCGCACCCGCGAGATCAAGACTATTTAAGCTTATGGGTAAGGTAAAGGTATGAGGTGGAGCTGCAGCAAGCGACTAGCATATATGGTGGCTAACATACGCAAATGAGAGCGAGAAGAGAAGGCAAAGCACGGTCGATAAAGGTATGATCAAGAAGTGATCCTGGACTACCTACGTCAAGCATAACTCCAACAACCGTGTTCACTTCCCGGACTCCGCCGGAAAGAGACCATCACGGTTACACACGCGGTTGATGTATTTTAATTAAGGTCAACTTCGGGTTTTCTACAACCGGACGTTAACAAATTCCCATCTGCCCATAACCGCGGGCACGGCTTTCGAAAGTTCAAATCCCTGCAGGGGTGTCCCAACTTAGCCCATCACAAGCTCTCACGGTCAACGAAGGAATAGACCTCCACCCGAGACATTCCGATCAGACTCGGTATCCCGGTACAACAAGACATTTCGACAGGGTAAAACTAAACCAGCAACACCGCCCGAATGTGCCGACAAATCCCGATAGGAGCTGCACATATCTCTTTCTCAGGGCACACTCAGATGAGCGCTCCAGTACAACTAAAACCAAACCTCGAGTTGCCCCGAGGGGGCGCTGCACAGGACTCTAGTTTGGACCAACACTCAGAGGAGCACTGGCCCTGGGGGGGTAAAATAATGATGACCCTCAGGAGCGCGACTCCCAAGGGAAAAGAAAGGCTAGGTGGCAAATGGTAAAACCAATGTTGGGCATTGCTGGAAGAGCTTTACTTAAGGCGAACTGTCAAGGGGTTCCCATAATAGCCCAACCGCGTAAGGGACGCAAAATCCGGGAACATAACACCGATATGACGGAAACTAGGGCGGCAAGAGTGGAACAAAACACCAGGCATAAGGCCGAGCCTTCCACCCTTTACCAAGTATATAGATGCATTAAATAAATAAGATATATTGTGATATCCCAACAAGTAAACATGTTCCAACAAGGAACAACATCTCCATGTTCCAACAAGGAACAAACTTCAATCTTCACCTGCAACTAACAACGCTATAAGAGGGGCTGAGCAAAGCGGTAACATAGCCAATCAACGGTTTGCTAGGACATTGGTGGGTTAGAGGCTGAACATGGCAATTTGGGTGGCTGACAAGCAAGTGGTAGGCATCGTAGCAATGGCATAGCAAAAGAGCGAGCAAACTAGCATAGCAAAGATAGTAGTGATTTCGAGGGTATGATCATCTTGCCTGAAATCCCGCAAGGAAGAAGAACAAATCCAAGAAGAAGACAAACGGCCGTAGACGAACGAATCCTCACAACTCCGGAACGAAACCGAAGCTAACGTGAGAAGCAACCCGGAAAGAAACAAACAACATAGTAAACACACAAGCATAAACAAGTCATGATGCACAAACGAGTATGATGCATGTCCGGTTTAATGAAGCATGGCATGGCAAAGTGCAACAACAATACTACAAATTAAGTGGAGCTCAATATGCAACGAGTTGCATATTGACGAAACACCACAACAAGTTATTTAGTTTGATCTCGTTTATGTACCCAACAATATTAAATGTTGTTAAGCATGGCAAGAGGGGAAGCATAATATAAACTATACCGTCTAAACAATTTAAATGGGGCCGGATATAAAAACAACAAATCCGGTAAATCCCCATATGCATTTAGCAATTTAATGCAACAACAAGTTTAAACATTTTAAATGTTGTTATCATGATGCGGATGACATATACAAGTTTTATGCAATTTTATGAAAATGTTGATATGAGCATGTTATGAAGCATTTGGTCACCATGGCGGAACAAAAAGGGTGCCACGGCGGCGAAACAAAATGGTGCCACGGCAACATTCCGGTCCCGATAGCTCATGGAGATACCGGTGCAAAAGGAAAAGTGACGAGAGCGTGACATGCAAGATGGTGGGGTGATCCCGGCTTCCGGGTTCCCACGGGACGGTGGCACGGCAAAAGAGGGGCATCGCAAGGACGATTCGATCACGGTGCAAAACTCGAGCATCTCATACAACCCACATTCGTTCTCGGAAGGTCGTCTCGGGGTTATACCTTCGAAGTGTGTGTTTTCGGAGCGGTTCGAGTCGTCGAGGGAAGTAGTTGTTCACGGCGACGGTAGAGATACTCGCGATCTTGGCAACGGTAGTCGTACATGTCCGGAGAGGAACTTGTCGCATCCACGGTATTCGGGCGTAGTGGAAGTAGTTGTTCAATTGTTGTCGTGGGAAGTAGTCGTACACGGTGGCGGTAGTGGTACATCTTGTTTCGTAGTCGTTCGAACCATCGGTAGCGGTACTTGATGAATCCCGAAACGAACTTGGCGTCTTCGTGCGTAGGGGTACTTGGCGTTTCCGGAGACGACGGTAGAGGTACTTGACGCGTCGTTGTGGTACTTGGCAAAAATCATAGAGACGATGCTTGGCGGTCCTGGGATGGTCTTGGCGTCCATGTAGTCGATCTTGCAGATCTTGACGGTCCAACACAAAACATCACAAGGGGCCTCGTGAGCGATGACGATGCTGAGCAGGAACTTGGGCGAACTGCATTGGCCGAAACGGAAGGTGGGGGTCGGCTTGTAGCAGAGGAACGGCAGGAGCAGGGGAGCTCCAGCAGGGACCGAGGCGCGGCAGGGGAGGACCCTGGCGAGGCACAGCCAGATCCGGCGGCGGCGGCTCCGGTGGCTGGCTGGTGGCGCGGAGGCGACGAGGAGGAGGCCGCAGGTGAGGGAGGAGGTGGCTCTGGTCGGTGGGTCGAGGGACTTGGCCGGCGGCGCGGCTCGATGCAGAAGGGGCCCGAGCGAAGCTGCTCCATGGCGAGGCGACGGCGTAGGAGGAGGTCGGGCAGGGCTTGGCGCGCAGAGCTTGGCGGCGACCATGGCGCCATGGGGATCGGGCTGTGAGGCCATGGCGAAGGAGAGGCGAGCTCCTGGCGCTGGCTGCGGGGTGCTATGCGGGTGTGTGTGTGTGCGCGGCGGCGGTAGGAAACAGAGGAGGAGAGGGATCGAGGGAGGAGCGAGACGAGGGAGAGATCGATGTGCGGGGCTTCTCCCTGGCGGCGGTGGACGAACGAGGGAGTGAGGGGAGATGCGAGGGGATCGGGCTAGGTTAGAGGGTTAGGTGGGCCGGGGGAGTGGGCCTTGGAGCCGGCTAGGTTAGATGCAGCTGGGCCCAAATGGCCTGCTGGGCTCCCTTCTCTCCCTCTCTTGATTCTACTCTTAACAAAAACAGAGACAAAAAATAGGAGAAAGGAAAAGAGAGAAGAGAAGGTTAGAGGAAGAATTTGGGCACGGAGATAATTTTCACGGACTCAGAAAAATGTGCATGGTCCGGGAAAATAGAAAAAGGTCAAGTTGAAAGATTAAATTCAAATTACTTTGAATTTAATTCAAAAGGTTTGAACTAGGATAGGTTTTTCGAAGTTCCCAAAAATGTTGAGAAATTAGGTGAAGCTCCGGAAAATGATGAAAGGACAAGTGGCAAAGTTAGAGGCCAAGAGTTGAAATAATAAAAGGCATTGGGATTTTTGCAAGTGTGTTAAGGTAATTCCACATAATTGGAATAATTACTATAGCTCTCTAAATATCGAGAGGATAAGTTGTAAAGAGAATCACCATGTGAAATCCCTCGATTTAAATGGACCGAAGATCCATGCAATTTATTTAGTTGAGTTTTAAAATGGGTTGCAAGATGACATGATGCAATGCACAAGATGCAAGGATGAAATGCAACGAACCAAAACAAATCACACGACGAAATCCGGAAACCCTGGAAGTCTTCTGGAGTGTCGGTCTCGGGGCGTTACAAGTCTCTGGAATACGGCACTGCTTGACATAGAACAAATCAGTTCTTATTACAAGAATAATAATACAAGGGTCTGATGTTACAAAGAAGCACATCAGCACCGCGACACTACGCCTGCGATAATATACTTGCTCTATGCTAGCAGCAAAACAACTCGTAGCAACGGAATACTTCTAGCAGCGGAACAATGACGAAGATGGTGAACTCCAATCCGCAGGGACTCTGGCTGGGACACGATCTAGCTCGCACGCACAGCAACCATCGACAAGCAATCAAGCAATCATGGCATCACCTGCAATCTAGCATGACACGCCAGGTCAGTACATTGAATGTACTTGCAAGCTCACAACAACCATAAACATCAAGGCAAGACAATAACATAGCATTTAACAGGTTAAATGAATTAACAATTGTTATGATGAAACAACTACTAAGCATGGTATGACACCGATACAATACTAATAAATCACCATCTCAGATCTCCATGACCATATCACTCTTGGCTAACCGGCCAAGCAATATACCATCTCGATCACCTCGTGATCAAAACCAAACGGTGATCTTTCCGGCGATCACAACCATGACCAACACTTGGTCTCAAATGGTGATCTTTCTGGCGGTCACTACCACGACCAACACTTGGTCTCAAATGGTGATCCTTCCGGCGATCACTACCATGACTAACATTTGGTCTCCAACATCATCATCAACATCCTGCCAATCTATACTGCTCAACATATTAACATATAAATCACCTATAAGTCATTCTATCATGTGAGTGTTGATCGAACGGTGTGACCTAGTACGAACCCTTGCCCATGAACGAGGACGCGACTATCGATAGATTTAAATACACACTCTGCAGAGGTAGCACACTGTACCCACACCACGGAACCCATGGCCTCGCACTCCCATTCAGGTGGACCAACGGCATTCCGACAAAACCAATCTACTGCCATGGCACTCTCCCAGCCACTCCGACTCACTCCCCACTAGGCTAGTCCTGGGTGGCCCCGTGTCTACCAAAGACACAACGACCACCATCGTGGCCAAAACAATAAACCGTCCCAAACAGGGACACATGCACATAACAACAACAACAACAGGCATACAAGGTTATGTCTTCTTACCGGGCCAGGGTACCGCACGCCCATAACCTTCCCTCGTTGGAGGTACCGACGAGAGGCACGACAATAGACCGCATTAGGGCATTCCCATAAAGGGAAATGTGGTTGCACTGGAGAAAGCCCGATTCGGTGGCACCTGGCCAACTTAATGACAAAATTTATCCCCAGAATATAATAGTAATGACTGATACTCTGATATCATCTATCTACCTATAATCCAAGTCATAGCAATATCCAACAAATAATCCAAAGCTGAATATCGTCTCTCCAAAATACTCAAATGACAGCATAACACTACTATGATGAATCCAAGAATGATAAGACTACTACTCAAATATCAAGAACTAACTTTCCAACTATGATCCACATTCAAGCATCATATCCATCATCATACTCCAAAACATAAGATCAACTAGCATCATGATGAAACTAACACTAGCCGCTAAGATTCCAAAGGCAACATGTCATCCAAAGTAATACTCCAAAGCATAATACCATCATGAACATAATCATACTGGCCACTAAGAATCCAAAGGCAACATCTCATCCACATAATCATCAAAATATAAGTCCTAGAACTCCAAGCAATATCATGGCAATATCCAGATCAAAACCATACTCCGAGAAATGCCATGAACAAATCATACATAGCTAATGCAATATTTTAAACAAGTTCAAATAACTTAAACCATGTCACTGCATTGCAATCATGCAAATGAAGGGTGTGGCTTGCCTGGGGTGAAGAAATCACCGGGAAGAAGGGCGGTGAAGCCATGGGAAGAATCACTGGAAACAGTTCTCTCTCGAAGGGGCTGTTTACGGGCAAGGGCAAATTGGTCATTTCCAGTGTGTGAAACCATAGTGAAAATGGGACCAACAGAATGGGCTCGACGAGACGAAGAAATGGGCTTTGGAATCACCTCATTTGGAGTTGTGTTTGAAAAGTTATAGACCGACGAAGTTCAGGGACCGATCTGTAAGAGAATCTCTACAAACAGGCCCTTAAGTGAGAAAACAGAAAACACATTTTTAGGAAATACGTGTTCAGAACACAGAAAGCGCCTTTTAGGATAAAGCAGGAGCAGAATACGCTTACATCGCGCGAAAACGTACTTTCTGAAGTACGCTTCCACTTACCCACGAGGACAGTGGCGGGGCCGAGCGTGGGGCCGCTGACATGCGGGTCCCGCGGGGTGGGACCCGTCACTTATCCACGTCGGCACCTGGGGTCAACATGCAGCGGCGGGACCGGCGGCCTGGGGCGCTACCAGGTGGGGTCCGTGGGGGAGGAGGGGCCCGCCTGGCCTGGCTCCTTCTTCCTCCTTGTTGTGCCCCAATGGAAACAGCGGAGGGAGACACGAAGGAGGCCAGCGACGGGGTGGGCAGCTCAGGCGAGAGCACCAGCCGGTTCGGGGCGGAGTGTCGTGCCCATCCAGACACGAAGAGGGCACCGGGGAGGACTGTTGGGGATCGTTGCAGAAATTAAAAAAATTCAATGCATCAGCAAGATCAATCTATGGAGAGACTAGCAACAAGAGAGAGGGGAATGTATCTTCATACCCTTGAAGATCGTGAAACGGAAGCGTTACAAGAACGCGGATGAAGGAGTCGTACTCGCAGTGATTCAGATCGTGGTTGATTCCGATCTAAGCACCGAACAATGGCGCCTCCGTGTTCAACACACGTACAGCCCGGGGATGTCTCCTCCTTCTTGATCAAGCAAGGGGGGAGGAGAAGTTGGGGAAGAACTCCGGCAGCACGACGGCGTGGTGGTGGAGCTCGCAGTTCTCTGGCAGGGCTTCGCCAAGCTCAACGAAGGAGGAGGAGGTGTTGGGAGAGGGAGGGATGCTCCTTGGAAGTGGTGTTGCTGCCCTCCCTCCACCCCTCTATTTATAGGGTGAAGGGGGAAGGGGCCGTCCCCTCTAGATGAGATCTAGAGGGGGGCGGCGGACAAGGGGACGGGGCTTGCCCCTCAAGCCAAGGGGGCACCCCCCTTTAGGGTTCCCCCCAAACCCTAGGCGCATGGGCCCTAGGGGGTTGGCGCCCAGCCCACTTAGGGGCTAGTTCCCTTCCACATACAGCCCATATGGCCCTCCGGGGCAGGTGGACCCTCCCGATGGACCCCCGAAACCCCTTCGGTGGTCCCGGTATAATACCGATAAACCCTCGAACACTTCCGGTGACCATATGATGACTTCCCATATGTAAATCTTCACCTCCGGACCATTCTGGAACTCCTCATGACGTCCGGGATCTCATCTGGGACTCCGAACAACATTCGTTAACTACATACTATTTCCCATAACAACTCTAGCGTCACCGAACCTTAAGTGTGTAGACCCTACGGGTTCGGGAATCATGCAGACATGACCGATACATCTCTCTGGACAATAACCAACAGCGGGATCTGGATACCCATGTTGGCTCCCACATGTTCCATGATGATCTCATCGGATGAACCACGATGTCGGGGATTCGATCAATCCCGTATACAATTCCCTTTGTCTACCGGTATGATACTTGCCCGAGATTCGATCGCCGGTATCCCTATACCTTGTTCAATCTTGTTACCGGCAAGTCTCTTTACTCGTTCCGTAACACATCATCCCGTGATCAACTCCTTGATCACATTGAGCTCATTTTGATGATGTCTTACCGAGTGGGCCCAGAGATACCTCTCCATCACACGAAGTGACAAATCATAGTCTCGATTCATGCCAACTCAACAAACACTTTCGGAGATACCCGTAGTGTGACTTTATAGCCACCCATTTACGTTGTGACGTTTGGCACACCCAAAGCATTCCTACGATATCCGGGAGTTGCACAATCTCATGGTCTAAGGAAATGATACTTGACATTAGAAAAGCTTTAGCAGACGAACTACACGATCTCGTGCTATGCTTAGGATTGGGTCTTGTCCATCACATCATTCTCCCAATGATGTGATCCCGTTATCAACGACATCCAATGTCCATGGTCAGCAAACCGTAACCATCTATTGATCAACGAGCTAGTCAACTAGAGGCTCACTAGGGACATGTTGTTGTCTATGTACTCACACATGTATTACGATTTCCGGATAACACAATTATAGCATGAACAATAGACAATTATCATGAACAAGGAAATATAATAATAACCATTTTATTATTGCCTGTAGGGCATATTTCCAACAGTCTCCCACTTGCACTAGAGTCAATAATCTAGTTACATTGTGATGAATCGAACACCCATAGAGTTCTGGTGTTGATCATGTTTTGCTCGTGGAAGAGGTTTAGTCAACAGATCTACGACATTCAGGTCCGTATGCACTTTACAAATATCTATGTCTCCATCTTGAACATTTTCACGAATGGAGTTGAAGCGACGCTTGATATGCCTGGTCTTCTTGTGAAACCTGGGCTCCTTGGCCAAGGCAATAACTCCAGTGTTGTCACAGAAGAGAGCCATCGGGCCCGACGCATTGGGAATAACTCCTAGGTCGGTAATGAACTCCTTCATCCAGATTGCTTCATGTGTTGCCTCCGAGGCTGCCATGTACTCCGCTTCACATGTTGATCCCGCCACGACACGTTGCTTGCAACTGCACCAGCTGACTGCCCCACCATTCAAAATATACACGTATCCGGTTTGTGACTTGGAGTCATCCAGATCTGTGTCGAAGCTAGCATCGACGTAACCCTTTACGACGAGCTCTCCGTCTCCTCCATAAACAAGAAACATATCCTTAGTCCTTTTCAGGTACTTCAGGATATTCTGGACCACTGTCCAGTGTTCCATGCCGAGATTACTTTCATACCTTCCTACCAAACTTACGGCAAGGTTTACATCAGGTCTAGTACACAGCATGGCATACATAATAGACCCTATGGCCGAGGCATAGGGGATGACACTCATCTTTTCTCTATCTTCTGCCGTGGTCGGGCATTGAGTCGTGCTCAATCTCACACCTTGCAATACAGGCAAGAACCCCTTCTTGGACTGATCCATATTGAACTTCTTCAATATCTTGTCAAGGTATGTGCTTTGTGAAAGACCAATGAGGCGTCTCGATCTATCTCTATGGATCTTGATGCCTAATATATAAGCAGCTTCTCTAAGGTCCTTCATTGAAAAACACTTATTCAAGTAGGCCTTTATGCTTTCCAAGAGTTCTATATCATTTCCCATCAATAGTATGTCATCCACATATAATATGAGAAATGCTACAGAGCTCCCACTCACTTTCTTGTAAACACGGGCTTCTCCATAAATCTGCGTAAACCCAAACGCTTTGATCACCTCATCAAAGCGAATGTTCCAACTCCGAGATGCTTGCACCAGCCCATAGATTAAGCGCTGGAGCTTGCATACCTTGTCAGCATTCTTAGGATCGACAAAACCTTCTGGCTGCATCATATACAATTCTTCCTTAAGGAAACCATTAAGGAATGTCATTTTGACGTCCATTTGCCATATCTCATAATCATAAAATGCGGCAATTGCTAACATGATTCGGACGGACTTCAGCTTCGCTACGGGTGGGAAGGTCTCATCGTAGTCAACCCCTTGAACTTGTCGATAACCCTTAGTGACAAGCCGAGCTTTATAGATGGTCACATTGCCATCCGCATCCGTCTTCTTCTTAAAGATCCATTTACTTTCTATGGCTCGCCGATCATCGGGCAAGTCTGTCAAAGTCCATACTTTGTTTTCATACATGGATCATATCCCGGATTTCATGGCTTCAAGCCATTTGTTGGAATCTGGGCCCGCCATCGCTTCTTCATAGTTCGAAGGTTCATCGTTGTCTAACAACATTATTTCTAGGACAGGGTTGCCATACCATTCTGGTGTGGAACGTGTCCTTGTGGACCTATGAAGTTCAGTAGTAACTTGATCCAAAGCTCCTTGATCATCATCATTAACTTCCTCTCTAGTCAGTGCAGGCACCACAGAAACATTTTCTTGAGTTGTGCTACTTTCCGGTTCAAGAGGCAGTACTTCATCAAGTTCTACTTTCCTCCCACTTCTTTCGAGAGAAACTCTTTCTCTAGAAAGGATCCATTCTTGGCAACAAAGATCTTGCCTTCAGATCTGAGGTAGAAGGTATACCCAATAGTTTCCTTAGGGTATCCTATGAAGACGCATTTTTCCGACTTGGGTTCGAGCTTTTCAGGTTGAAGTTTCTTGACATAAGCATCGCATCCCCAAACTTTCAGAAACGACAGCTTAGGTTTATTTCCAAACCATAATTCATACGGTGTCGTCTCAACGGATTTCAACGGAGCCCTATTTAAAGTGAATGCGGGAGTCTCTAAAGCATAACCCCAAAATGACAGCGGTAGATCGGTAAGAGACATCATAGATCATACCATATCTAATAGCGTGCGATTACGACGTTCAGACACACCATTACGCTGAGCTGTTCCAGGCGGCGTGAGTTGTGAAACAATTCCACATTTCCTTAAGTGCGTGCCAAATTCGTGACTCAAATATTCTCCCCCATGATCTGATCGTAAGAACTTTATTTTCCTGTCATGTTGATTCTCAACCTCATTCTGAAATTCCTTGAACTTCTCAAAGGTCTCAGACTTGTATTTCATTAAGTAGACATACCCATATCTACTCAAGTCATCAGTGAGGGTGAGAACATAACGATAGCCACCGCGAGCCTCAACGCTCATTGGGCCGCACACATCAGTATGTATGATTTCCAATAAGTTGGTTGCTCGCTCCATTGTTCCGGAGAACGGAGTCTTGGTCATTTTGCCCATTAGGCATGGCCCGCACGTGTCAAATGATTCATAATCAAGAGACTCCAAAAGTCCATCTGCATGGAGTTTCTTCATGCGTTTGACACCAATGTGACCAAGCCGGCAGTGCCACAAGTATGTGCAACTATCATTATCAACCTTACACTTCTTGGTATTCACACTATGAACATGTGTAACATCACGTTCGAGATTAAACAAGAATAAACCATTGACCAGCGGGGCATGACCATAAAACATATCTCTCATATAAATGGAACAACCAGTATTCTCGGATTTAAATGAGTAGCCATCTCACATTAAACGAGATCCAGATACAATGTTCATGCTCAAACCTGGCACTAAATAACAATTATTGAGGTTTAAAACTAATCCTGAAGGTAAATTTAGAGGCAGCGTGCCGACGGCGATCACATCGACCTTGGAACCATTCCCGACGCGCATCGTCACCTCGTCCTTTGCCAGTCTCCGCTTATTCCGCAGCTCCTGTTTTGAGTTACAAATATGAGCAACCGCACCGGTATCAAATACCCAGGAGCTACTTCGAGTGCTGGTAAGGTACACATCAATAACATGTATATCATATATACCTTTGGTATTGCCAGCCTTCTTATCCGCTAAGCACTTGGGGCAGTTCTGCTTCCAGTGACCATTTCCCTTGCAATAAAAGCACTCAGTCTCAGGCTTGGATCCATGCTTTGGCTTCTTCCCAGCAGCTTGCTTACCGGGTGTGGCAATTCCCTTGCCATCCTTCTTGAAGTTCTTCTTACCCTTGCCTTTCTTGAAACTAGTGGTTTTATTGACCATCAACACTTGATGTTCCTTTTTGATCTCCACCTCCGCTGATTTCAGCATTGAATATACCTCAGGAATGGTTTTCTCCATCCCCTGCATATTGAAATTCATCACAAAGCTCTTGTAGCTAGGTGGGAGCGACTGAGGGATTCTATCAATGACCGCGTCATCCGGGAGATTAACTCCCATCTGAGACAAGCGGTTGTGCAACCCAGACATTTTGAGTATGTGCTCGCTGATAGAACTATTCTCCTCCATCTTACAACTGTAGAACTTGTCAGAGACTTCATATCTCTCGACCCGGGCATGAGCTTGGAAAACCATTTTCAGCTCTTGGAACATCTCATATGCTCCGTGCTGCTCAAAAAGCTTTTGGAGCCCCGGTTCTAAACTGTAAAGCACGCCGCACTGAACCAGGGAGTAATCATCACTACGCGACTGCCAGGCGTTCATAACGTCTTGAGTTGCTGGGAAAACAGGTGCTTCACCTAGCGGTGCTTCAAGTACATATGCTTTCTTGGCAGCTATGAGGATAATCCTCAGGTTACGGACCCAGTCCGTGTAGTTGCTGCCATCGTCTTTCAGCTTGGTTTTCTCTAGGAATGCGTTGAAGTTGAGGGCAACATTAGCATGGGCCATTTGATCTACAAGACATATTGCAAAGTTTTAGACTATGTTCATGATAATTAAGTTCATCTAATGAAATTATTTAATGGACTCCCACTCAGATTGACATCCCTCTAGTCATCTAAGTGATACATGATCCGAGTCAACTAGGTCGTGTCCGATCATCACGTGAGACGAGCTAGTCATCATCGGTGAACATCTTCATGTTGATTGTATCTTCTATACGACTCATGTTTGACCTTTCGGTCTTCCGTGTTCCGAGGCCATGTCTGTACATGCTAGGCTCATCAAGTCAACCTAAGTGTATTGCGTGTGTGAATCTGGCTTACACCCGTTGTATGCGAACGTTAGAACCTCACACTCGATCATCACGTGGTGCTTCGGAACAATGGACCTTAGCAACGGTGCACAGTTAGGGGGGCACTTTCTAGAAATTATTGCGAGGGATCATCTTATTTATGCTACCGTCGTTCTAAGCAAATAAGATGTAAAACATGATAAACATCACATGCAAACAAATAGTGACATGATATGGCCAATATCATTTTGCTCCTTTTGATCTCCATCTTCGGGGCGCCATGATCATCATCATCACCGGCATGACACCATGATCTCCATCATCGTGTCTTCATGAAGTTGTCTCGCCAACTATTACTTCTACTACTATGGCTAATGGTTCGCAATAAAGTAAAGTAATTACAAGGCGTTTTCAGTGACACGCAGGTCATAAATAATTTAGACAACTCCTATGGCTCCTGTCGGTTGTCATACTCATCGACATGCAAGTCATGATTCCTATTACAAGAACATGATCAATCTCATACATCACATATATCATTCATCACATTTTTTGGCCATATCACATCACATAGCATACCCTGCAAAAACAAGTTAGACGTCCTCTAATTGTTGTTGCATGTTTTTACGTGGCTGCTATGGGTTTCTTGCAAGAACGTTTCTTACCTACGCAAAACCACAACATGATATGCCAATTTCTATTTACCCTTCATAAGGACCCTTTTCATCGAATCCGATCCGACTAAAGTGGGAGAGACAGACACACGCTAGCCACCTTATGCAACTAGTGCATGTCAGTCGGTGGAACCTGTCTCATGTAAGCGTACGTGTAAGGTCGGTCCGGGACACTTCATCCCACGATGCCGCCGAATCAACGCCCACAACAACTTGTGTTCTACTCGTGCATAGAAACTACGCATAGACCTAGCTCATGATGCCACCTTGAAGATCGTTGCAGAAATTAAAAAAATTCTACGCATCACCAAGATCAATCTATGGAGAGACTAGCAACGAGAGAGAGGGGAATGTATCTTCATACCCCTGAAGATCACGAAACGGAAGCGTTACAAGAATGCGGATGAAGGAGTCGTACTCGCAGCGATTCAGATCGTGGTTGATTCTGATCTAAGCGCCGAACAACGGTGCCTCCGCGTTCAACACACGTACAGCCCGGGGACGTCTCCTCCTTCTTGATCCAACAAGGGGGAACGAGAAGTTGGGGAAGAACTCCGGCAGCACGACGGCGTGGTGGTGGAGCTCGCAGTTCTCCGACAGGGCTTCGCCAAGATCAACGGAGGAGGAGGAGGTGTTGGGAGAGGGAGGGTTGCGCCTTGGAAGTGGTGTTGTTGCCCTCCCTCCACCCCTCTATTTATAGGGTGAAGGGGGAAGGGGACCGGCCCCTCTAGATGAGATCTAGAGGGGGGCGGCGGCCAAGGGGAGGGGGCTTGCCCCCCAAGCCAAGGGGGGCGCCCCCCTTTAGGGTTCCCCCCAAACCCTAGGTGCATGGGCCCTAGGGGGGAGGCGCCCAGCCCACTTAGGGGCTGGTTCCCTTCCACATACAGCCCATAGGGCCCTCTGGGGCAGGTGGACTGACGGTGTCCTGGACTAGGGGGTACTCACCACGTCGTCTCCCGATCTATTAGATTGGGCCGAGGACCCCAGTGGCCATATACTCATGGGCTAGTTCGGACGGCTACCGCATGTAAGGAAGATTCCACAAGACTTGGCGATCAAGACAAGGACTTCTCCCCACCGGCGTATTCGGCTAGGACTCTTGTTATCCTAGTCCTCCGGTGCATTATATAAACCGAGGCCAGGCTAGTCGATAGAGATACAATACATACAACAATCATACCATAGGCTAGCTTCTAGGGTTTAGCCTCCTTGATCTCGTGGTAGATCTACTCTTGTACTACCCATATCATCAATATTAATCAAGCAGGAGTAGGGTATTACCTCCTTCGAGAGGGCCCGAACCTGGGTAAAACAAAGTGTCCCCTGTCTCCTGTTACCATCCGGCCTAGACGCACAGTTCGGGACCCCCTACCCGAGATCCGCCGGTTTTGACACCGACATTGGTGCTTTCATTGAGAGTTCTGCTGTGTGATCGACAAAAGGATCGATGGCTCGCCTACAGATCAACTGCGACTTCAGCGTCTTCGTCGCCAGTTCGACTGGTCACCTTGGTTCGACCAAGAATTGCGCCCCGTGTTCGGATCACCATGTTCGGACGAGGGCCTTCATCAAACATCAACTCCGATCTCTATCAAGATCACGGAGGAATCATCTATGGAGCTCGGGGGCTCAACGTCAACATTGCCCTCGAGCGACCGTGCTGTTTTTCTGGACAGCGAACTCGTATCTGCCACTACCACCTCCTCGAGTATCGCTTTGATGATCGCTTTGGTGGAATTGTGTGGAATTGAGTCTACAACAACCCTGGAAAATTTCGTCGAGTTCCGATGGAGGAATCTCTGGCAATCCACGATATACCGGAGCCCTGTTAAATCTGGACGGGAATTTGGATGAGTTTAGGGCGTGGTGTCCAGATTCTAGCTCGGATGTCCTTTGGAAGATCCAACCAATGATCGGCTGTGGAATTCCTATATCTACCACCTCTCAAAATTTCGGCTCGATCCGACTGTCCAAACTCCGGGAACCTTCCGATTAGTGCATCACTTTTCGGATCTGTTTTCTGCGCGAAAACGAATCCGACCCGAGTTCATCTTTTTTATGAACAGGATTTCGGACATCCCTTTTGAAGGAAGTTTTGTATGGGTATTGTGTTTTGTTCCCGAACACATCCCACTAACTTTAAGATCTTTTGAACATGATCTTCAACATCATGCTGGTATCAAACCAGTCCGGCAATATTGCTCCACAGCCGCCGACCTGCGCTAGACACGTCGTCACTTTGTTGAGCCGAGCTCAACTTCTTTGGATCATCATCTCGGCAAGCCGAACAAGAGTCCGACATCGTGAAGGATAAATCATCACCAACATCGCCGCCCCACGGATTACACGGAGCGGGCATACCGGCATCACCGCACGGTCGCTTCATCAAGCCGGCATCGACCACGTCACGACCTGCATCGGCAGGGCCGCACTATTGCTTCTTCAAGCTGGTGTCCATCACGCCGACCTACTTCGACTCATCGGCTGACATCGAGGCTTTGCCATCTCTTCATCAACCTACTCCGGTAATGGGTGTGCGGATCGAGTCCCAATTTTGGGAATCACCTTCCTTCGGATTGCTACAACAAATAAACCAGGTGCTATTAATCCTAGTATTTTTTGCTTGTTTGGGTTCAATTTTTCCCAAGGAATTATTACTCTGGTTTGTCCATCATATGTACACAGGTCTATCAAATGGTGGCCGCATTAACGACGGTCGCATGGTGGTCCGGTCAGTCTCCTTACATAGTCCGGTGAATGCCGCATCCGGAACTCGGACCGACCTGTGAATTTAGGCTTTGCCACGCCTTTACCGCATCACGCCGACGCCCTGCATCGACATTGACTTCGGCGCCGGGCCATATTTCTTTTATTGCTCACTTTGCATAAATTATTTATTATGCAACATTTTTTTTAATTATCATTATTACTATTATCTCCGGTTTGCACTATTTTTTGTGCACAGGAAAACAACCCATGGACTTCGGCGTCACTCTGTCGCTCTGCATTGGCCGTGCTATGTCACCACTTCGTCGTGTCGAGCTCTCCGCTCCGCCACCTCGGGACCGGCTTGGGGGTGGAACCTTGCCCTGCATCAAGCTCGGACCGCGTCATCAATACCGAACACATTAACCAGCTAAGTCGCTTTCATGCTCAAAGCTCTAATTTCTAACTCGTGTTCGGTTCCACCAAGCATTATACTTTTTTGGAAAAAAGTTGCTTGTAAAAAGTTTTCCTTGTCCAAACTTTGTTTGTGACACACAAATTCAAGGACCCAATTCACTTGGGGGCTTCCTTTATGAAGATTTTCCTCTTGCATATGATTATACTTGTACGGCTTCGTTCCTTGTTCGTGTATTATGCCACAATATGCACCACATTGACTTAAGCGATTTGCAAGCTGGGTTGCCTCGCTCCTGTGTTTACCCCTACGTTCCCGATTATTCGGCTAGGGAGTAAAGGGAGCACCTCTGCGATTGTCACGATCGGGTCACCCGAGCCGGACCTCAGACTGGGTGAAGCCGAAAGCTAGCGCTCTTATAGTTATTCAATGATGGTCGACACACAACGGAACTCATGAGTACAAAAAATCTATTGCACAAGTCTCATAATAACAATGAGCACCGAAGAAAGGTATCGATGGGGGTACTATTTTCTTCGAAGATGCTTCTTACACTTCACGGTAATATAGCATAAGTTCCCTGAGCGCGCTTTGTCTGTTATAGCCTTATGGCCTGATTGCCTGGTTATTGGAAACACCATCGATATTCTCGACCGATGGAGTACATAACACTTTTTGGTCCTTGACCGAAGAGGGAGAAGCTGACGATCGGTTAAGACGCGTTTAAAGTTCGGTTGAACATAGATATGCTATAAGTACTTCGGTACATGCAATCATTCTTCTACCCAAGTCACTTGGGGGCTCCTAAGTTTATTTGGGCCATTTTATAATAATTGTTCTTCTTCTTAGTCGTTGCAAAGTTTTATTATTATTTATCACTCCTTTTTTCGACACGAGTGTGCGGTCACTAGCCAGGGAGCCTAATTTCTCTCTCAAAGCCGCTAGAGTTTAGTTTGCTAAACTGGCCTGATGAGAAGTACTCCGCCCTCAGGATAGGAGTTTGAAGCCGTAGGCTAACCCGCTCGAAGTCTTGAGATAGGATGTATCATGTTAAAGCACGACAGAAGCACTTCCTTTTTCTAAGACCAATTTTCGGATTGGCACCGAACACTTGATATTGTTCGGACGTCATGTTTTTACTGACGTTTTTTGGTTTTCCAAGCTTTTTGGCACTTTTAAACTATTTGAGCTTTTCCAGCATTAGTCTCGCAGTGCAACGCTGGACACCTTTTAGGGATTCGGCAAAAATATTCTCAGATATTGCTATGTATGCATCGGTTTCGAATTGTGTCTTTGGTCAATAGTTGGGTTGCCCGGCTCCTACACTTGCTTCCTACGTTCCATTTTGTTCGGCTAGGCGCGCAAAGGGAGAACCACTGTGATTGTGCTTCCAGCTCACATGGTTAAGCACCTCAGTGGAGAAAGCCGAAAACTGACTGTCACAATAAGCGTAAACTGGTCAGCGATCTGATGACTATGTTAAATAACAGGTCGTTCATAACATTGGCCGAAGTGTTTACGGCTTGACCCCGACTGTCGCCGAACACTACCGGGGACTATTAACTGGCCTCCCACACTAAATCCTCAATATTTTGCTCTTACATTAGATCTGAGGTTTAATGATCATGCTTAGCACGACAACCCAAAGAAAGGAATCGATAGCGGGACTATTTTCTTTGGAAGACATTTCTACTGTTAAACAGTAATATAACATATCTCTCTACGTACCTTTGTTTATAAAATCGTATGGCCAGATTGCCTTGTTTGTTGTAAATCTTTGCCCTCATAAAGGCTTTATAAAGTAGGACAAACACTCCTCGGCTACTGGCCGAGGAGGTGGAAGCCGATGGTCGGTCAACAAAGTTTTGTACAATGCGGAGCCGAGCATTAATGACATAAAGTACTTGGATACATAGAGTCATCACACATAATTTGTGATTTTACTATGGATATTGATCCTTAATTCAGCCACTCGTGCCCGCATTAAGGCTCAGGGGCTACTGGGCTTCGGGCTTATTATTTACAAATATTAAAGGGGCACATCGATCCCCTGATCTGGTGTTGCCACCCGACCAGTGTCTCGGGGGCTACTGCATTGCTTGTCCAATGCAGAAAATTTTATGTGCAATATAGTTTCCGAGGAGATTTTGATCCTCAGGTTGGTCGGCCGCACCCAACCTGAGTCTTGAGGACTGAGCACGCCGCTTTTTGTGTCCCGAAGTATTCTGCCAAGCTAGGACTTGATCCTCAGGCCGATTTTGCAAATCAACCTGAGTCTCAGCGGCTACGGGGATCAGCGGTCTTATGTCATCCTTCATGTGCATCTCGGGTTTTAGACCGATACACACCTTGAGGGCTACTGGCTATATATCTCGGCAGAGAATAAATTGCACCAATAAAAAATATTGACAAAAAATCGGCCCATAGTCGGGGTGGTGCACCACCTTGGAAGCAGTCCGGCATAAAGCTCGGGCACTAGTGGCTGGCTCCATAGAGGGCATTTCCGGCATTAAGCTCGGCTAAACTCCTTCAACCTTTTTGAACCAAGGTGATATGACACCTCGGATATAGTCCGCCATTGGAGCCTGGACATAGTCTGGCGTTGGAGCTCGGATATATTTCGGCGATGGAGCTCGGACGCAAGAGGACCCTGCCTCCCGGGAACAACTTCAAACCCGAGGTGTGGCATAAAAATAAACAAGGCATTGATAAAGGCCGAAAACTTAAAGGGGCTCCTCGGATACCCGACGTGTAAACTCGTCGAATGCATTTCGGCGATCCTCAAGATCGAAGATAAAGAAGATTTGTTGAACCAGTTTTCAAGACCGGCAACCGAAGATGAAGAACAGTTCGGAAGAATCGAGGAGTGTCCCTAACTTGAAGACCGGTTCAGGGGGCGACTGACGGTGTCCTGGACTAGGGGGTACTCACCACGTCGTCTCCCGATCTATTAGATTGCGCCGAGGACCCCCGTAGTCGTATACTCATGGGCCAGTTCGGACGGCTACCGCATACAAGGAAGATTCCACAAGACTTGGCAATCAAGACAAGGACTTCTCCCCACCGGCGTATTCGGCTAGGACTCTTGTTATCCTAGGCCTCCGGTGCATTATATAAACCGAGGCCAGGCTAGTCGATAGAGATACAATACATACAACAATCATACCATAGGCTAGCTTCTAGGGTTTAGCCTCCTTGATCTCGTGGTAGATCTACTCTTGTACTACCCATATCATCAATATTAATCAAGCAGGAGTAGGGTATTACCTCCATCGAGAGGGCCCGAACCTGGGTAAAACAAAGTGTCCCCTGTCTCCTGTTACCATCCGGCCTAGACGCACAGTTCGGGACCCCCTACCCGAGATCTGCCGGTTTTGACACCGACATGGACCCTCCCGGTGGACCCGCAGAACCCCTTCGGTGGTCCCGGTATAATACCGATAAACCCCCGAACACTTTCGGTGATCGTATGATGATTTCCCATATATAAATCTTCACCTCCGGACCATTCCGGAACTCCTCGTGACGTTCAGGATCTCATCCGGGACTCTGAACAACATTCAGTAACTGCATACTATTTCCCATAACAACTCTAGCGTCACCGAATCTTAAGTGTGTAGACCCTACAGTTTTGGGAATCATGTAGACATGACCGAGACATCTCTCTGGACAATAACCAACAGCGGGATCTGGATACCCATGTTGGCTCCCACATGTTCCACGATGATCTCATCGGATGAACCACGATGTCGGGGATTCGATCAATCCCATATACAATTCCCTTTATCTACCGGTATGATACTTGCCCGAGATTCGATCGTCGGTATCCCTATACCTTGTTCAATCTTGTTACCGGCAAGTCTCTTTACTCATTCCGTAACACATCATCTTGTGATCAACTCCTTGATCACATTGAGCTCATTTTGATGATGTCTTACCGAGTGGGCCCAGAGATACCTCTCCGTCACACGGAGTGACAAATCCCAGTCTCGATTCGTGCCAACTCAATAGACACTTTCGGAGATACCTGTAGTGTGCCTTTATAGCCACCCAGTTACGTTGTGACGTTTGGCACACCCAAAGCACTCCTATGGTATCCGGGAGTTGCACAATCTCATGGTCTAAGGAAATGATACTTGACATTAGAAAAGCTTTAGCAGATGAACTACACGATCTTGTGCTATGCTTATGATTGGGTCTTGTCCATCACATCATTCTCCCAATGATGTGATCCCGTTATCAACGACATCCAATGTCCATGGTCAGGAAACCGTAACCATCTATTGATCAAAGAGCTAGTCAACTAGAGGCTCACTAGGGACATGTTGTGGTCTATGTATTCACACATGTATTACGATTTTCGGATAACACAATTGTAGCATGAACAATAGACAATTATCATGAACAAGGAAATATAATAATAACCATTTTATTATTGCCTCTAGGGCATATTTCCAACAAGGACCAGGGGTGACGGAGCTCGCGGCGACAGGGAGGCAGCAGAGGGCGGCAGCCGTCTTCACGGCACGGCCCAAGAGAGGCTCCGGCGAGGGGGCAAGGGCACGGGGAGAGTCGCCAGAGTGTGGGGAAGCGATGGTGGTGGCTAGGGGTAGCGTAGGGCTCGGCTTTGGGTCAATTTAGGGCGAAGCCGAGGCAGACATGGTGGCCATGGAGGAGGAATGAGGGGCTCTGGAGCTCGAGAGAGAGGTCGGGGAGGCTTCTGGGAGTGCTGTGAGGCTGGTGAGGTGCTCGGGAGGCCGCGGGGGTGGCTATATATAGTCGAGCGAGGGAGAGAAGGCCATGGACGTGTGGTCGTGGCTCGCTCGCGTCCGGCCATGCTCTGGCGACGGCTAGCAATGACGGGAGGCGTGGGATCACGACGAGAAGGAACCGGACGAGCTACAGCAGTGCAACGGGCAAGAGGGGCCGAGGGCGCAGAGGAGGAAGACGCCGCGGTGCCATTAATGCTCGGTCGGACACAGTACGCCCGTGGGCGCACGGCGACGAGAGCTGACAGAGGGGGAAGTGCCTCTAGGAGGACAGCGACGACGCGGGGAACCCGATGGACAGGCCCGTGCTCGCTGATATGCCGAGCAGTGAAGGGGGGCGAGCAAGAAGACGCTCTGGACGCGGCCGGTGTGTGCCAAAATGGTGGTCACCGCATTCACTGGTGCCCACGGTGCCACAAGCTAAGCCAAACGATGTCTGGGGTGGAGTCCTTTGATAACCCACAAGTATAGGGGATCGCAACAGCTTTCGAGGGTAGAGTATTCAACCCAAATTTATTGATTCGGCACAAGGGGAGCCAAAGAATATTCTCAAGTATTAGCAGCTGAGTTGTCAATTCAACCACACCTGGAAACTTAGTATCTGCAGCAAAGTGTTTAGTAGCAAAGTAATAAGATAGTGGTGGTAGCGGCAACAAAAGTAAAGACAGCAAAAGTAATGTTTTGGGTATTTTGTAGTGATTGTAACAGTAGCAGCGGGAAAGTAAATAAGCGTAAACCAGTATATGGAAAACTCTTAGGCACCAGATCTGTGATGGATAATTATGCCGAATGCGGTTCATCATGTAACAGTCATAACATAGGGTGACACAGAACTAGCTCCAGTTCATCAATGTAATGTAGGCATGTATTCCGTATATAGTCATATGTGCTTATGGAAAAGAACTTGCATGACATCTTTTGTCCTACCCTCCCATGGCAGCGGGGTCCTATTGGACACTAAGGGATATTAAGGCCTCCTTTTAGTAGAGAACCGGAACAAAGCATTAGCACATAGTGAATACATGAACTCCGAAAACTATGGTCATCACCGGGAGTGGTCCCGAATATTGTCACTTCGGGGTTGCCGGAGCATAATACATAGTAGGTGACTATAGACTTGCAAGATAGGATCTAGAACTCTCATATATTGATGAAAACATAATAGGTTCAGATCTGAAATCATGGCACTCGGGCCCTAGTGACAAGCATTAGGCATAGCAAAGTCATAGCAACATCAATCTCAGAACATAATGGATACTAGGGATCAAACCCTAACAAAACTAACTCGATTACATGATAAATCTCATCCAACCCATCACCGTCCAGCAAGCCTACGATGCAATTACTCACGCACGGCGGTGAGCATCATGAAATTGGTGATGGAGGATGGTTGATGATGACGACGGCGATGAATCCCCCTCTCCGGAGCCTCGAACGGACTCCAAATCAGCCCTCCCGGGAGGTTTTAGGGCTTGGCGGCGGCTCCATATCGTAAAATGCGATGATTTCTTCTCTCTGATTTTTTTCTCTTCGAAAGCAAATATATAGAGTTGGAGTTGGCGTCGGAGGGTCAACAGGGGGCCCACGAGGTAGGGGCGCACCCTAGGGGGGGGCGCGCCCCCCACCCTCATGGAAAGGGTGTGGGCCCCCTGGTCTTCATATTTGGCGAGGAATTTTTATTGTTTTTTCTAAGACCTCCCGTGGAGTTTCAGGTCATTCCGAGAATATTTGTTTTCTGCACATAAAACAACATCATGGTAATTCTGCTGAAACCAGCGTCAGTCCGGGCTAGTTCCATTCAAATCATACAAGTTAGAGTCCAAAACAATGGCAAAAGTGTTTGGAAAAGTAGATACGACGGAGACGTATCAACTCCCCCAAGCTTAAACCCTTGCTTGTCCTCAAGCAATTCAGTTGAAAAACTGAAAGAAAGAAAGAAAAACTTTTAGAAACTCCGTTTGCTCTTGTTGTTGTAACTATGTCAAGCCAGCATTCAAGTTTTCAGCATAGATCACAACTAACCACATTTGCAATAATTCTCAGGTCTCATCATTACTCATATCAATAGCATAATCAACTAGCAAGTTATAATAATAAATCTCGGATGACAACACTTTCTCAAAACAATCATAATATGATATAACAAGATGGTATCTCACTAGCCCTTTCTGAGACCGCAAAACATAAATGCAGAGCACCTTTAAAGATCAAGGACTGACTAGACATTGTAATTCATGGTAAAATAGATCCAATCATAGTCACACCCGATATAAATTAACAGTGATGAATGCAAATGACGGTTGTGCTCTCCAACTAGTGCTTTTTAATAAGAGGGTGATGACTCAACATAAAAGTAAATGGATAGGCCCTTCGCAGAGGGAAGCAGGGATTTGTAGAGGTGCCAGAGCTCAGTTTTAAAATAGAAATAAATTGTGTTTTGAGCGGTATACTTTCATTGTCAACGTAGCAACTAAGAGATGGTGATACCTTCCATGCTAAACACATTATAGGCGGTTCCCAAACAGAATGGTAAAGTTTATACTCCCCCTCCACCAACAAGCATCAATCCATGGCTTGCTCGAAACAACGAGTGCCTCCAACATACATCAGGTCCCAGGGGGAGATTTGTTTGCAATTAATTTTGATTTAGTTTGCATAAAGTATGGGACTGGGCATCCCGGTGACCAGCCATTTTCTCGTGAGTGAGGAGCACTCCTCTTGACAATAACCCGCCTAACATGGAAGATAAGGACAGCCTTTGTTGATACATGAGCTATTCGAGCATACAAAACAGAATGTTTATTTGAAGGTTTAGAGTTTGGCACATACAAATTTACTTGGAACGGCAGGTAGATACCGCATATAGGAAGGTATAGTGGACTCATCTGGAATAACTTTGGGGTTTAAGGGATTGGATGCACAAGCAGTATTCCCGCTTAGTACAAGTGAAGGCTAGCAAAAGACTGGGAAGCGACCAACTAGAGAGCGACAACAACCATGTACATGCATTAAAATTAATAAACATTGGATGCAAGCATGATGTAACGCCCTCGATGCGGCTATAGCTCCCACGTGTTGAGGCACGACTTAGAGGCATAACCGCATTGAAAGCAATGTCGCAAGTCAGGCAATCATTACAACATCCCATGTAATATATAATAAAAGGGGGAGATAACATAGTTGGCTTACACTCGCCACGTCACATCAGAGTACATAAATAACATCCATCAAACAAATCACTCATGGCCCGACTACGGTGCCAAAATAGAAAAGACCCCCAACATGCGACAAGGTCCTGAATCGATAACCCCAACTAGGCACCACTACTGATCATCTGGAAAGGACACGTAGTATCGCTGAGAGTCCTCGTCGAACTCCCACCTGAGCTCGTAGTCGTCAACTGGAGCAGAATCACCTGGACCTGCATCTGGAGTTGTAGTATCTGTGAGCCACAGGGACTCAGCAATCTCACACCCACGCGATCAAGACTATTTAAGCTCATAGGAATGGATAAGGCAAATATATGTGGAGCTGCAGCAAGCGACTAGCATAAGTGGTGGCTAACTTATACGCAAAAGAGAGCGAGAAGAGAAGGCGAAGCACGAGCGAGAAGCTAAAGGAACATCCTGCGCAAGCATAACTCCAACACCGTGTCCACTTCCCGGACTCCGCCGAGAAGGGGCCATCACGGTAACACACACGGTTGATTCATTTTAATTAAGTTTAGTTCAAGTGATCTACAACCGGACATTAACAAATTCCCATCTGCCCATAACCGCGGGCACGGCTTTCGAAAGTTCAATCCCTGCAGGGGAGTCCCAACTTATCCCATGACAAGCTCTCACGGTCAACGAAGGAATAGACCTCCACCCGAGACACACCGATCAGACTCGGCAACCCGGTACAACAAGACAATTCGACAGGTTAAAACAAGACCAGCAACACCGCCCGAATGTGCCGACAAATCCCGATAGGAGCTGCACATATCTCTTTCTCAGGGCACACTCAGATGAGCGCTCCATACAACTAAAACCAAACCTCGAGTTTCCCCGAGGGGGCGCTGCACAGGACTCTAGTTTGGACCAACGCTCAGAGGAGCACTGGCCCGGGGGGGTTAAAATAAGATGACCTTCGGGCTCCGGAAACCCAAGGGAAAAGAGGCTAGGTGGAAAATGGTAAAACCAATGTTGGGCATTGCTGGAAAAGCTTTAATCAAGGCGAACTATCAAGGGGTTCCCATTATAACCCAACCGCGTAAGGGACGCAACAATCCGGGAACATAACACCGATATGACGGAAACTAGGGCGGCAAGAGTGGAACAAAACACTAGGCGAGAGGCCGAGCCTTCCACCCTTTACCAAGTATATAGATGCATTAAGATAACATAGCAATATAGTGATATCCCAACAAGAAAATAAATGATCCAACAAGGATCGGCTCCAACCTTCACCTGCAGCTAACAACGCTATAAGAAGGGCTGAGCAAGCGGTAACATAGCCAATCAACGGTTTGCTAGGACAATGGTGGGTTAGAGGTTCAACATGGCAATTGGGAGGCTGACAAGCAAAAGGTAGGCATCGTAGCAGTGGCAAAGCAAAAGAGCGAGCAAACTAGCATAGCAAAGATAGTAGTGATTTCGAGGGTATGATCATCTTGCCTGCACAGTTGTCAGAGTTGACTGGATCCTCACAAGCAAACTCAACGGGCTCCTCGGTAGCGAACTCGTCTCCCGGCTCTACCCAACAAGACAAACAAGCAACAAGGATACAATCAACCACGGGCAAGACCAAGCAATATGATGAAATGACGATATGCTATGCGGGATGCGATGCGGGATGCAAAATGCAAGATATGACAGGAAATGCATGGACCTGGCATCAACTTGGAAATCCAAGTGTGCCACTGGATAGAGGGGATGAAATCGATTGAAAACGATATAAAGATCATTGGAATCGGAGCTACGGTTTGGAAAAGGCAAGTGTTTTAAGATATGACACCGGTATGCGATTTACAGCAAGTAGGCATCTAAATGCAACGAAATGAACATGCTACAACCACCAAACATGAAAACAAAATACATGGCAGAGAAGTACACAAGATGGTTGACAAAACACTAGCACTGAGCCATGGGCAAATTCATCCATTAAGAGGTTCAAACAAGCATGGCTAAAACGCAAATGCAAAACAGATTTCAGACTTAGTGAAATTAACACTAGTCTGAAATTTCAGATCACGATGCTCTCTTCGGAGCAGCAAAACAACATGATAGAAAACCTGAACATGACAAGTAAGAACATGGCATGGAGCTACTCAACAAGCTTAATAAAACACCCAAAGTGACCTGGGGCCAAAAGGGTTCGCAAAATACTATACCGAGCTCACGAACATCGCTCGAACACAATCAGTTTTCAGACTCAGTGAAAACTGAGACATGCTGAAATATAACTCACGAAGGCATGTAAACGAGCTCGATGCACTCACTACGGTGCAAGTCATGACAAGGAATGCATATAACCAGCAAGAAGGCACAAAGTGCTAGCTACACATGGCAAGAACAAAGGCATAGCATGCATGGAACACTAACGGTAGCATCGGCAAAATCGCAAACAAGTTGACGATCTGCCCAGATTAACAACGAAGCAAAGGTTGAGCTCGATTGAGTCAACCTAGAGCACTCCACAAATGCCAACAAAGACATGGATGGATAGAGCATAACATAAATATCAAAACTCCCTTACTGATCATCCTCAAAAGAGGCACGGATCACTAGGAAACAAGCTGGACATATAGCATCATGAACTAAAATATCCCAGACTTAGTGAAAATCACTAAGTCCCTGAAATCTGCATTCTCAGGTACCTCTCTTCGCAAGCTTGCACAAGACAACACACACATCCTAAAAATGCATGGGTGGCACCTATGGAAAGAAGACAAAATGCTTAACAATTCATCCCAAAGGGGCACAGGCATATCATGCACGAATTAAACATAGCAAAAATGACAAAATTGCATGATGAACTAACGGATCTGCAATCTAACTCACGAAGCCTCCTTCTAACAGCATTTTGGACAACAAGATGACCTTAAATGCAAATGATGCAATGGAATGAAATGATGTACATGTCGAGGCGAAGATTTTGATATATCATACGCCCAAAACGGAGCTACGGTTGCGAAGATACAAGCAGTCAAAGTTGCATAAAAAAACTAGGGTTTCGGGGGAGAGAAGTCAACCGAATCCAAAACTGGATCTGGATCTGGCGGCACGGATCCCGAGGTGGCACCGGAGTTCACTGTTCGCCGGAGAGGAAGGGACGCCGGGCTCCGGGAGGTCGCCGGAGAGGGGGCCGGGCGTGGAGGAGGCGGTGGCCGGCGACGAGACGGCGAGGGGCGGCGCGG
>NC_057794.1:418212174-418221745 GCF_018294505.1 Triticum aestivum | reverse complement strand
GGCGGCGGACGCGTCCGTCCGGGGGCGGACACGTCCGTCGGCGCGGAGCTGGCGGGGATGATTTTTTTTAGGGTTTCGGGGAGAGAGAGAGATCCGAAAACGGGGGGGTATATATAGGCATAGAGGGAGCTAGGAGAGTCCAAATGAGGTGCGGTTTTCGCCCACACGATCGTGATCGAACGCACTAGGACATGGAGCAGAGTTTGGTGGGTTTTGGACCAAATTTGGGGGGTGTTGGGCTGCAACACACACGGTGCCTTTTCGGTCCCTCGGTTAACCGTTGGAGTATCAAACGAAGTCCAAATGACCCGAAACTTGACAGGCGGTCTACCGGTAGTAAACCAAGGACGCTTGGCAAGTCTCGGTCTAATCCGGAAATGTTTAATCCCCACACACGAAAGAAAGCTAGAAATGACCACCGGAGGAGAACGAAGCGCCGGAATGCAAAACGGACAACGGGGAAAAAGATCGAATGCATGAGATGAACATGTATGCAAATGCAATGCACGTGATGACATGATAAGAGGTGCACAAAAAGAAAAACAACACACGGAGACAAAGACCCGAACCCGAGAAATAAATATAACTAAGCGCCAGAGACGGCAAGAGTTGGAGTACAAATATGGAAAGTTACTTCTGGGGCGTTACAACACTCCACCACTACGAAAAGATCTCATCCCGAGATCTAGGACTGAAAGAACTCCGGGTACTCAGAACGGAGGTGATCCTCGCGTTCCCAGGTAGCTTCACGGTCGGAATGGTGTGACCACTTGACTTTGAGAAATTTGATCGACTTGTTGCGAGTCTTGCGTTCAGTCTCTTCAAGAATAGCAACTGGGTGCTCACGATAAGAGAGATCTTCTTGGAGCTCAATGTCCTCGAAGTTGACGGTGCGGTCAGGAGTCTTGAAGCACTTTCGAAGCTGAGAGACGTGGAACACATCATGAACATTTGCAAAGTTTGAAGGAAGCTCGAGTTGATAGGCGAGGTCGCCTCTCTTGCTGACAATCTTGAAAGGTCCCACGTATCTAGGGGCAAGCTTCCCTTTGATACCGAAGCGACGAGTACCTTTCATGGGAGAGACGCGGAGGTAAGCATGATCTCCGATCTCGAAAGCCAGATGACGGTGCTTACTATCATAGTAGCTCTTCTGGCGGGACTGGGCTGCTTTGAGGTTATCACGAATGACTTTGCACATATCTTCTGCTTCTGTGATTAGGTCATTACCCAGCAGCTGACGTTCACCGGTTTCAGACCAGTTGAGAGGGGTACGGCACTTCCTGCCATATAGAATTTCAAAGGGGGCCTTGCCCGAACTTGCTTGAAAGCTGTTGTTGTATGAGAATTGAGCATAAGGAAGACAATCCTCCCACTTCATGCCGAAAGAAATCACACAAGCCCTGAGCATATCTTCAAGAATTTGGTTGACACGCTCGACTTGACCGCTTGTTTGAGGATGGAAAGCTGTGCTGAAGCGGATGTTGGTGCCCATGGCCTTCTGAAAAGAATCCCAAAACTTGGAGGTAAAGATGCTGCCACGGTCTGAAGATATCACTTGAGGAATACCGTGCAGAGAGACAATGCGAGAGGTATAGAGTTCCGCCAATTGAGCTGCAGTGATCGACTCTTTGATAGGCAGGAAATGAGCCACTTTGGTGAGCTTGTCGATGACAACAAATATAGCATCATTGCCACGCTTGGACTTTGGAAACCCAGTCACGAAGTCCATTTCAATGTGGTCAAACTTCCATTCTGGAATGGCAAGAGGTTGGAGGAGACCAGCTGGCCTTTGGTGTTCTGCCTTCACTCTTCTGCAGACATCACATTCATTCACGAATTGAGCGATCTCGCGCTTCATTCGAGTCCACCAATAAGCTTGCTTGAGGTCCTGATACATCTTCGTACTACCAGGGTGGATGGAGAGGAGAGAGTTGTGAGCCTCGTTCATGATCACCTTACGAAGTTCACCTTTGGGCACAACAATTCGATCCTCGAAGAAGAGAGTGTCCTTGTCATCAAGTAGGTAGCACTTGTACTTGGACTGACTCTTTGCAATACCAATCTTCACCTTCTTCACCATAGCATCAAGAAGTTGGGCTTGGCGAATCTGGTCTTCCAAGGTAGGAGAGACTTGAAGGTTGGCGAGGAAACCTTGAGGAACAACTTGCAGATTAAGTTTGCGGAAAGCTTCACAAAGCTCGGGTTGATAAGGCTTGAGAATCAGACTGTTGCAATATGCTTTTCTGCTCAAAGCGTCAGCAATCACATTAGCCTTGCCTGGAGTATACTCGATACTCGGATTGTACTCTTGAATCATCTCGACCCATCGAGTCTGCCTGAGGTTGAGATTAGGCTGAGTGAAGATGTACTTGAGACTCTTGTGATCAGTGAAAATATCCACTTTTCTTCCCAATAGAAGATGTCTCCAAGTCAGTAACGCGTGCGCAACTGCCGCCAACTCGAGATCATGAGTGGGGTAGTTCTTCTCATTAGGTTTCAACTGGCGAGAGGTATAAGCAACAACTTTCTTCTCTTGCATCAGTACAGCACCGAGACCTTGGAGAGAGGCATCACAAAAGACCTCGTACGGCTTGGTTTCATCAGGCGGAGTCAGAACTGGAGCAGTGATCAATTTCTCTTTCAAAGAGTTGAAAGCAATATCACACTCCGGAGACCAAACGTACTTGACGTGCTTCTGAAGAAGATTTGAGAGAGGCTTGGCGATCTTAGAAAAGTTTTCAACGAATCTTCGGCAATAGCTTGCGAGACTGAGGAAACTGCGGAGTTGCTTCACGTTCTGAGGAGGTTCCCAATTCACAATTGCGGACACCTTCTCAGGATTCACGGAAATGCCCTTGGCAGAGATGATATGACCAAGATAAAGAACCTCATCGAGCCAAAATTCACACTTGGAGAACTTGGCGTAGAACTGATGTTCTCTGAGCTTGTCAAGAACCAAACGCAAGTGCTTGGCATGATCTTTCTTGTTCTTCGAGAAAACCAGAATGTCGTCGAGATAGACCAAAACGAATTCATTGGTGTAGGGGTTGAAGATGAAGTTCATCATGCGAGAAAACGTCGGAGGAGCGTTGGCGAGGCCAAAAGACATGACGGTGTATTCATATGAACCAAAGCTTGTCCTGAACGCCGTCTTGGGAATATCTTGCTCACGAATACAAATCTGATGATAACCCATACGGAGATCAAGCTTGGAGAATACTTGAGCACCCTTGAGTTGTTCGAACAGCTCATTGATGTTGGGAAGTGGGTATTTGTTCTTGATGGTCTTCTTGTTTACTGGACGGTAATCAACACAAAGTCGACTCGATCCATCCTTCTTCTTCACAAAAAGAACACCACAACCCCACGGAGAAGTACTAGGCCGGATGAGACCCAATCTTTCTTGCTCATCGAGTTGTTTCTTCAACTCCTTCAACTCTTCGGGGCCGAGCTTGTAGGGACGTTTGCACACAGGTTCCGTACCGGGCTCAAGTTCAATAACAAATTCAACCGGCCGGTTTGGAGGCATCCCTGGAAGTTCTTCTGGAAAGACGTCTTGATATTCGCAAACGACAGGAATTTGCGAAATAGCATCCAATTCACCCTTCTCATTGAGAGAAAACAACCGGATGGAATTATCCCGAGCGGCAAAGACAATGACATCCTCAGACGAATGAGTCAATTGAATCTGCCTGGCAGCACAGTCAAGATGTGCCTTGTGCTTAGAAAGCCAATCCATTCCGAGAATAAGATCAATATCCGAGTTACCGAGAACAATTGGGGAAGAAAGGAACTTGTAGTCACCCAATGTGATAGTAACCTCAGGGACGCAGGTGTTAGCTGTCATCTGCTTGCCTGGTGACACAATTTGCAAGGAACTTTGCAGATACTGATAATCACACTCATACTTTGATGCAAAAGGTTTGGAAATGAAGCAATGCGATGCACCTGTGTCAAAAAGAACTTTTGCAGGAACATCGTTAACAAGAAGGTTACCCATGATCACATCTGAAGAATCCTCTGCCTGAGCTGCATTCACCATATTGACCTTGGCGTGCTTGGGATTGTGCTTGACCACAGCTGTACTTGCCGATCTGACAGGAGGAGGAGGAGGAAGACGCCTCTGGTTGGTACACTTGTTGGCATAGTGACCCTTCTGTTGGCACTTGTTGCACGTGACCTCTGAAAGCGGACGGTGATACGGAGCACTCGATCTTGGAGCTTGAGATGAAGACTTGTTCTGAAAGCCTGGGTTGGGTGGGTGGGAGAAACCACTGCCACCTTTGCTCTTCTGCTGATACGGCTGACGGAACGGAGGAGGAGGAAGCCAATACTTCTGCTGCTTGACCACTTGAGTAGAGGAAGACGGCGTAACATCTCTGGCACGCTTCCTGGAAGCATCACACCTCATCTGAGCAGCCTCTTGCTTCAGTGCCATGTTGTAGAACTCATCGTATCTCAACGGCTCAAAGAGAACAAGAGCGAGCTGAATTTCCTCACGAAGACCACCCCTGAACTGATAGATCATGCTTTTCTCATCAGGAACATCCTGCTTGGCAAAACGGGCGAGCTTCTGGAACAACTTGTTGTAGTCATAGACAGACAAGGTGCCTTGCTTCAGATTGCGGAATTCCTGACGCTTACTCTCAACCACACTTTGAGGGATGTGATGAGCGCGGAAATCTTGACGGAAATCGTCCCAAGTGATTAGACGTCCACCTCTGGAATCCTTGTACTGCTGGAACCACTCTGCAGCCTGATCTTTGAGCTGGAACGAAGCGAACTTGACGAAATCTTCAGGCCTGACGTTGCTACATTCAAAATGCTTGCCCAGATCCACTAGCCAATCGTCAGCATCGGTAGCCTCAACACAACCGCTGAACGTCTTTGGGCCATTAGCAAGGAACTGGTTCAGAGTAGCAAAGTGGTGCTGATTATGGCCTTGATTCCCTTGACTGCCTTGATTGCGCTCTTGGAGAATTTGCATGATCAACTGTGTATTTGCATTAGTAGCGGCCATCACAGCTTGCCATGCTTCCGGAGGAGGCGGAGGTGGAGGCGGATCAGGATTCGGAGTCGTGCGCGTTGGAGGAGCCATCCTGAAGAGGTTGACCACCATTAGCACATAGATAGACAACAATATAGAAGCTGAATCCAACGGAATGAAAATTGCAACATATAGTCTTCACATTCGAACAAAATGAACGAATGCATTCCTCCTCAAATGGTCACATATCCATAAATTGAGAAGCCACGAAGAATTACGGTAGAGAAATAAATCAACAAGGTACGGATCAAGAACGAATAATCGGTAAGAAATCCCAATCTCAAACCAATATCCGTGGAAGAAGAACTAGAGCTACTAGAATTCCCACCTATGAAACTCCTGAACCTTTCCGGTTATGCAATCAGGTGTTGGGGATACAGGGGAAGCACAATATCTCACCCAAACTAGCAAATCCTACATCCAACTGTATCCATCCTTCAACACATAACCAAGAAAACTTCGGAAACCATCTACCTCAACCTTCGAAAAGCATCCGTTATACAAGTTATGGCGATACTCCCGAACTCCCGCCCCAGTACTGGGTGGCGTCGAGGTTATCTCACCAACGAACTGTATAAAAGAGATTTCCGATGTCGCGCACATATCTCAAGTATACCAGAATTGCAACGATAAAATTGTGACGACAACACCTCGGAGCTCAACTCCCCGGGACACTACCACAACCCCTAAAGACAGGAGGCACCAAGAACAATGTTCTCGTCACAAAACCATCGGAACAAAACCAAGATACTCGCGTGATCCTAAAAAAAAAAATTTTGAAGTTTGAGAAGAGAAGAGTCAAAACTCTACGTCAGGATGCCTTACCAGAGCGATGAGGAGACTGGGAAGTAAAAGAATTCCTAAGTTCTCCGATATATAATTCCTAAGGACTCAAAACATTTTTCTAGACACAACTCGGCTGCTAAAAACGATCAAGCAATGGGGCTCCTAAGGTCGGGGAAGGCTCTGATTACCAACTTGTAACGCCCTCGATGCGGCTATAGCTCCCACGTGTCGAGGCACGACTTAGAGGCATAACCGCATTGAAAGCAATGTCGCAAGTCAGGCAATCATTACAACATCCCATGTAATATATAATAAAAGGGGGAGATAACATAGTTGGCTTACACTCGCCACGTCACATCAGAGTACATAAATAACATCCATCAAACAAATCACTCATGGCCCGACTACGGTGCCAAAATAGAAAAGACCCCCAACATGCGACAAGGTCCTGAATCGATAACCCCAACTAGGCACCACTACTGATCATCTGGAAAGGACACGTAGTATCGCTGAGAGTCCTCGTCGAACTCCCACCTGAGCTCGTAGTCGTCAACTGGAGCAGAATCACCTGGACCTGCATCTGGAGTTGTAGTATCTGTGAGCCACAGGGACTCAGCAATCTCACACCCACGCGATCAAGACTATTTAAGCTCATAGGAATGGATAAGGCAAATATATGTGGAGCTGCAGCAAGCGACTAGCATAAGTGGTGGCTAACTTATACGCAAAAGAGAGCGAGAAGAGAAGGTGAAGCACGAGCGAGAAGCTAAAGGAACATCCTGCGCAAGCATAACTCCAACACCGTGTCCACTTCCCGGACTCCGCCGAGAAGGGGCCATCACGGTAACACACACGGTTGATTCATTTTAATTAAGTTTAGTTCAAGTGATCTACAACCTGACATTAACAAATTCCCATCTGCCCATAACCGCGGGCACGGCTTTCGAAAGTTCAATCCCTGCAGGGGAGTCCCAACTTAGCCCATGACAAGCTCTCACGGTCAACGAAGGAATAGACCTCCACCCGAGACACACCGATCAGACTCGGCAACCCGGTACAACAAGACAATTCGACAGGTTAAAACAAGACCAGCAACACCGCCCGAATGTGCCGACAAATCCCGATAGGAGCTGCACATATCTCTTTCTCAGGGCACACTCAGATGAGCGCTCCATACAACTAAAACCAAACCTCGAGTTTCCCCGAGGGGGCGCTGCACAGGACTCTAGTTTGGACCAACGCTCAGAGGAGCACTGGCCCGGGGGGGTTAAAATAAGATGACCTTCGGGCTCCGGAAACCCAAGGGAAAAGAGGCTAGGTGGCAAATGGTAAAACCAATGTTGGGCATTGCTGGAAAAGCTTTAATCAAGGCGAACTATCAAGGGGTTCCCATTATAACCCAACCGCGTAAGGGACGCAACAATCCGGGAACATAACACCGATATGACGGAAACTAGGGCGGCAAGAGTGGAACAAAACACTAGGCGAGAGGCCGAGCCTTCCACCCTTTACCAAGTATATAGATGCATTAAGATAACATAGCAATATAGTGATATCCCAACAAGAAAATAAATGATCCAACAAGGATCGGCTCCAACCTTCACCTACAGCTAACAACGCTATAAGAAGGGCTGAGCAAGCGGTAACATAGCCAATCAACGGTTTGCTAGGACAATGGTGGGTTAGAGGTTCAACATGGCAATTGGGAGGCTGACAAGCAAAAGGTAGGCATCGTAGCAGTGGCAAAGCAAAAGAGCGAGCAAACTAGCATAGCAAAGATAGTAGTGATTTCGAGGGTATGATCATCTTGCCTGCACAGTTGTCAGAGTTGACTGGATCCTCACAAGCAAACTCAACGGGCTCCTCGGTAGCGAACTCGTCTCCCGGCTCTACCCAACAAGACAAACAAGCAACAAGGATACAATCAACCACGGGCAAGACCAAGCAATATGATGAAATGACGATATGCTATGCGGGATGCGATGCGGGATGCAAAATGCAAGATATGACAGGAAATGCATGGACCTGGCATCAACTTGGAAATCCAAGTGTGCCACTGGATAGAGGGGATGAAATCGATTGAAAACGATATAAAGATCATTGGAATCGGAGCTACGGTTTGGAAAAGGCAAGTGTTTTAAGATATGACACCGGTATGCGATTTACAGCAAGTAGGCATCTAAATGCAACGAAATGAACATGCTACAACCACCAAACATGAAAACAAAATACATGGCAGAGAAGTACACAAGATGGTTGACAAAACACTAGCACTGAGCCATGGGCAAATTCATCCATTAAGAGGTTCAAACAAGCATGGCTAAAACGCAAATGCAAAACAGATTTCAGACTTAGTGAAATTAACACTAGTCTGAAATTTCAGATCACGATGCTCTCTTCGGAGCAGCAAAACAACATGATAGAAAACCTGAACATGACAAGTAAGAACATGGCATGGAGCTACTCAACAAGCTTAATAAAACACCCAAAGTGACCTGGGGCCAAAAGGGTTCGCAAAATACTATACCGAGCTCACGAACATCGCTCGAACACAATCAGTTTTCAGACTTAGTGAAAACTGAGACATGCTGAAATATAACTCACGAAGGCATGTAAACGAGCTCGATGCACTCACTACGGTGCAAGTCATGACAAGGAATGCATATAACCAGCAAGAAGGCACAAAGTGCTAGCTACACATGGCAAGAACAAAGGCATAGCATGCATGGAACACTAACGGTAGCATCGGCAAAATCGCAAACAAGTTGACGATCTGCCCAGATTAACAACGAAGCAAAGGTTGAGCTCGATTGAGTCAACCTAGAGCACTCCACAAATGCCAACAAAGACATGGATGGATATAGCATAACATAAATATCAAAACTCCCTTACTGATCATCCTCAAAAGAGGCACGGATCACTAGGAAACAAGCTGGACATATAGCATCATGAACTAAAATATCCCAGACTAAGTGAAAATCACCAAGTCCCTGAAATCTGCATTCTCAGGTACCTCTCTTCGCAAGCTTGCACAAGACAACACACACATCCTAAAAATGCATGGGTGGCACCTATGGAAAGAAGACAAAATGCTTAACAATTCATCCCAAAGGGGCACAGGCATATCATGCACGAATTAAACATAGCAAAAATGACAAAAGTGCATGATGAACTAACGGATCTGCAATCTAACTCACGAAGCCTCCTTCTAACAGCATTTTGGACAACAAGATGACCTCAAATGCAAATGATGCAATGGAATGAAATGATGTACATGTCGATGCGAAGATTTTGATATATCATACGCCCAAAACGGAGCTACGGTTGCGAAGATACAAGCAGTCAAAGTTGCATAAAAAAACTAGGGTTTCGGGGGAGAGAAGTCAACCGAATCCAAAACTGGATCTGGATCTGGCGGCACGGATCCCGAGGTGGCGCCGGAGTTCACTGTTCGCCGGAGAGGAAGGGACGCCGGGCTCCGGGAGGTCGCCGGAGAGGGGGCCGGGCGTGGAGGAGGCGGTGGCCGGCGACGAGACGGCGAGGGGCGGCGCGGCCGGGGTCGCCGGGCGGCGAGGGGAGCCGCGGGCGGCGGCGCGGAGGCGGCGGTGGTCCGCGGCGGCGGCGGTGGCGGGGCGCGGCGGCGCCGGCGGTCGGCCGCGGGGAAGAGGCGGCGAGGCGACGCGAAGGCGGCGGCGGGGCGACGCGGGCCTCGGGGGCCGGCTGCGGGCCTCCCGGGCC
>NC_057794.1:417873976-417884675 GCF_018294505.1 Triticum aestivum | reverse complement strand
TAGGCCTTGTTTCCATCGGCTGTTCCATCCAAGCCCTCCCGATGAACACGACGACACATTATCTTCCGACCCAGCCGGTTGGCTCCCAATGAACATGACGACGACACTGTTTCTCCGTTTCGACCCAGCCATGTACACGATCCCTAGCCATACGTATGCGCGAGTAGGTGTTCGAGACCCTGCCCATATGTACGTACGTGGCCATATTTTCTTTCTTGCACACTGGCCGCGGTACGTACGTGTACATGCTACGTGCGCGCCTCTACTACGACACATGCACGCCTCTACATCGACCAGTATGTACGTACACGTTTGTGACCAGAATGATAACACTACGTACGCTTTGACCAGGTTGGTCCTGACTGTCAGGCACTTCCTTGCCTACGAAGATGTAGCTGGTGGGTCCCATCAGTCAGGGGGGCGAATCATTTTTTTGCCCAGACGCACTTCCTTGCATGCGAAGATGTAGCTGGTGGGTCCCAGCAGTCAAGGGGAAATGTTTTTTTCGTGAAATACGGTGGCCCGTCTGGTGGGTCCCTGCTGTCAGGTGGAGGAATAATTATTTTGCGCGTAATAAGGAGGCACTTCCTTGGTGCGGTCCATGGACCCAGCTGTCAGCCTCTCCACGTACAGTCCACGTCTGATGGAAGCCGTTCCTTGACCATGTTGACCACGCCGCTCTGAGAGCACCAGGGCGGTGGATGACGGCGAGGCCTAGGAAGGGGACGACGCAGAGCTGGGGAAGACGCGGTAGTGGATGCCCACACGTAGAGGAATACGAGGGTTCACTGGTTCGCTGCGGTGTGAGGCTGCCGTCGCCGCAGAATAACAGGGGGTGTGGGTGAGTAGAGGGATGGCCTGGCCAGCGGTGGGAATAGTAGGGGGCGGTGAGGCCTCCGCGGCAGCACAGCCGGCCACGGGAGGCAGGAGCATGCGGCATGACCGACGCTGCTTTGGGCGGCTGGAGCAACAAGACCAGAGGTTGAAGAAGCACTACGGCCGTTGCATGGACATCGTACGGTCACTGGAGCTAGAATCGTTCATGTTGACTAGGTTGACAAAGCACTCCGTCCCCGTCAACTTAGTAGGCCCACAAGTTTGCCTCCCACCAAGGTGGGTCCCAACTAGCAGCGGGAGTGTTCATTTTTTTGTGCGTAATAAGGAGGCACTTCCTATGGGTCCGAGCTGACAACGAGGGGAACGTTTTTTTCGTGAAATATGGTGGTCCCTCCGATGGGTCCCAGCAGTCAGGGGGGAAACATTTTTTTCACCAAATACGGTGGCCCGTCCGGTGGGTCCTTGCTGTCAGGTGTAGGAATAATTATTTTCTGCATACTAAGGAGGCACTTCCTTGCGGCTGTCGTGGACCCAGCTATCAGCCTCTCCACGACAGTACCCTTCCGATGGAAGTCGTTCCTTGACCACGTTGACCACGCCGCGCCGAAAGCACCAGGGCGGTGGACGACAGCGAGGCCTAGGAAGTGGACGACGCCGAGCCGGGGAAGACGCGGCAATGGATGCCCACGCAGAGAGGAGTACGAGGGTTCACTGGTTCGGCTGCGGTGTGAGGCTGCCGTCTCCACAGAATAACAGGGGGGTGTGGGTGAGTAGAGGGATTCCCTAGCCAGCGGTGGGAGTAGTAGGGGGCGGTGAGGCCTGCATGGGAGGCGGGAGTAGGCGGTCCCGCCGGCGCTGGATTTGGCGGCTGGAGCAAGAAGATTAGAGATTGAAGAAACACGATGGCCGCTGGATTGACATCCAACTGTTACGTCTGCTAGAATCGTTTGGTGACGTATATAATAACTAAAAAAATCTTGCATACGCGTCAACTTAATAGGCCCATAAGTCAGACCATTCCCTCTTTTTTTAAATAATTTTTATATAGCTCATTGCGACTTCTTATGCAATTTATTGCAGTCCGTTTTTTTGGTTGGCCAGGGCCAATTTTGCATATTTCTGTGGGTTCCAAACTATTTTTAATACCGAAATGTCGAGCCAGATTTAAAGTACTTTGAAGATATATTTAAATTAGGTTAATGCATAGTGAAATAGGAATCTGAAAATGTGAAAAAATTCAGAAATTATAAAGTAATTGCCAATTTGTCATCTGTTTTTATATTTACAACCCATTTCATATTACTTTCAAGATTTGCAGGCGTCTTGAAAGAGTTGCAGCCCATCAGGGCGCAGAAAAATAAGTAGACCTGTATTGGGTATTCTTCGGAAAAAAAATAAGTTGGGCTCGTTTTCACAAAGAAAAAATAGCTGGGCTGGTCACATGGTGAACATAAAATATAAACCTAGGCTAGACAGGCCACTGCCCAGTTCAAACCCTGCTCCGTCTCAACAATAAAAAAAATACTACTCGAGATGCTACGTCCCAGGTGTCAGCCAATCTTGTGCTATTCTCTTGTCTATTGACTATGTACCCTGACAATGTCGTGGGTCCCAGATGTCAGGAAAACACTAGGAGGAAGCATTTTATTTTTCCATACGCTGACATGGTGGGCCCTAATGTCATCCTCTCCACGTACTTCTGCCGATTCCTGTTGTTTGTTGACCATGTTGACAACACGAGAGGGCGGCGCCGCGACGAGCGCACCAAAGCGCGCGTAGGACGACGGCAATGAGGCCTCGGACGTCGGTGTTAACGATTTAGGAGACAGTGGGTCGGCGATGCGTGCGCTGAGGCACAGCCAGCCGTGGGAGGCGGAAGCAGGCGGCCCCGCCGTCGCTGGTTTGGTTTTGGCGGCTGGAGGAACACATGACTGAAGAAACATGACATACTATAAAAGCAGCAGGAGTACTTAACAACCTTAACTAAAACCAGAAGGGGCACTTAACAACCATAGCTGAAAGCAGTATGAGTACTTATACAGGTTGAACCGTACAAAGCACGCCTCGAATAGTGCTACTTTGCCTACAGTTAACCAAGGGTGAGGCCACCAAGCCCCAGGACAAGGCCCAGGATCCACCCCGCACATCCACAACCTTCTGAAAGAGGCTTCATCTCACAATGTGGTCAATAAACAGGATATTCACTTTAGATCCATGGAAAAGCAAGAACATAATCTTCTGTCCTATTCTCCAAGATGGACTAGCCTTCATTATTAGAGACCACCCATGAATAAGTATCTTTTCACCTCCGAGGGGAATGGAGTAGGTCGACATAGACATGATGTTGTGACCAAGCGCAAGTCGGACCAGACCACGGTCAGACATCTATATAGGAACAATAGAACTGGGCAGTTTCTATTTCAAGAAGATCACAGCTGTAAAACTTTGTATAAGCAATATTTTATGAACAACATATATAACAGAAAATAGATTGTACCATAAGTTTCTCGACACAATTGGACTTGTTCAACGTGTGCAGCAGTGGCACGCATATCCCACGTGGCCTTCCACCATTGAAACGCCCCACAAGGACCTCAAGACGATCAATAAAGTGTAGGAACTTGTGGATGTCGTCCCAGTCAACATCAATGCCATAAGTAATAGATGAGTTGTTACAGAATAACAAATGAGCAGCCTACTTAACTCTGAAAAAACCTACACGTGCCACCAATTATAAGAAAATATTAGTTAGAAGTAGCATCTTCATGAGAGATTTGTTGCTATTTATAAAGTTAAATTGTGATTAGTTAGACATAATAGGTGGATTAAGAAGTAATATGGGAAACTAACATGGACGAACAATTGGAACGACGCCGGGGTGGAAGATCGCAGTGAAGATGAGACTAGGTTCTGCTATTTCCATCAACATTCGTGTGCCACCTTTCAGTCCGTAACACTTGAGAAAGTTTATCCAAGTCCGGCCATAAAAAAAGTAGCGATTTCTTGGTTCATGAACCCGACTCAAAACTTATATCCATGTCTTGTCTTCACTGTTACCATTAAACTGGTGTATTCAGTTATGGCAAGGCCGAGCATCTTGAGTGCATGTGTTCTGGCAGAGCAAGGAATGCACTACAGGAAAAATAATATGAGAACACAATTTATTCCCTATATCCAAATCTGGATATACTTTCCTCCTTCACGTTAGTGTTGACCATGGTACTAGTACCTTTTATCCAATTATAGCAATCAAAAATTCCAAATTAGTCGACATCATGTTCAAAAAACCCCACCCTCCCGGATAGAAAAGTGGATTCTAGGAACATACTGTGCGCGTTTTAAAATCCCGTGTTAGGATGAGAAGGAACAAGTGTGGCGTCTCACCAAGGGCGCAGAAACATGTAGGGTCCTCACACTTTGGGCACTGCAAATGGAACACACTAGATTCAGTAGGAAGAAAAATGCATCAACGGCGGCGGCTGCCATCCTAGGAGTACCCGTGACCAAGGGACTTGGATTTATCGGGGATGGATGAAGAATTCGTACCAGGTTCTCCATGCGAAAACCCTATGCAATCGCCGAGCAGGGGTTTTCTCTGAACAAGCAGACAAGGGAGAAGGGATTCAGGCCGAGTGAAATATTGCCGCTTTGTCCGTCCAGCTTACTGCTAAAGCTAGAAAGGTGGGGGTTTTGTGATTTGACGACTCATTGGGCATTAATGTGGCGCTACAAAAGGGGTGCGTCTACTGTGCAGTTGTGCACTCTAATTTGGTGCATATGGCATGTGGACCCCGTTGCCAGATGCCCCACATATCAGCGCAAGCAAGTAGAAAGATAGGAGTAACTAGTTATTACACATAAATATATTTTTAACAGAGAGATATTCCCTCTGTAAATAAATATAAAGATCTTTTATATCACAACTTTATGCATAAGGAAAATCAAGGGGAATATATATAACATATATAATTATAAAAAAACAGAGTTTTTTAACACGGTATAGACGAGTTGGTGATGATGGTGTGCCTGTCATCCTGCAATATAGGCCGTCTGATTTATATCTTTTTTTTTGACTATACACAGTAGGGCAAAACCCCACTGTCATCCTGCAATATAGGCCGTCTGATTTATATCTGACGGATAGGAAGGAAACTATGGCATTTTTGCAAAAAGGTACCCACACACCTCTCCGCATTTGCAAATAAGGCCTTCCATCATTCATCCTTTTCTCTCACAAGATAAAATACTCATACAAATGCATCTTGATGTTACGTGCAATGCACGGGCATTATGGGGCTTCAGCCAAGAAATACTCAGACAGGCTCACGGTTCTGGACTTTGGGCCATAGGCCTGTGGGCCTGCATGTTTGGGGGACCATGTGTTCTACCTCAGTGCTTTTCATATTGCAAGCGGTCGGTACGACGCTGGTTTTAGATGTTGTCGCAAGGCGAATACACAAAATTGAATAAAGCACAACAGCTGTTGGAATGAAATCAAATGACAGTTCCTAACCAACAATCAGAGTTGCAATTCTATCAATGATACTGTCGGACTACTTATACACACATGACACTTGTTTCACCATGCCAGATTATTACATCAAAATCTCTGGTGGATAGATCAGTTCGGCAGTACTGAAGAATTTCAAAGTTGATTTGGACCAGCTCTCCTTGCCGAGAAAGTTCGATTTTGACATCATCCCCTACCGCAAGATATGATTTAGATTTGAACCTTGACCATCCTTTAGTATCAATCATCATGCGACCATCCTTTGTACTTACGGTATATTGAGCATGTTCATTCACACCAAGGATGCGCATGGTAAGAGAAAGTTGGCCGTTGTCGCCCGAATTGTTGAACGACTCCCTTGTTGCTCTAGGAATTCTCTGTTTGCAAACAAGAAGACATACCCAAACAGTTAGATCAACATAGTGAATCATGTGAAACAACAAGGAAATTAAAAAGAACGAAACACTTGGGCGGCCAATGCTTACCAAGAAGGTGGACATGTCGGTTTTTTAAAGTACTTTGGTATATGAAGTGCGAACTCCATCCTAGTATGGTGCCGGTGCAACTCCTCGTTTGGTTGCCGCTGCATGGACCGGAGCAGATGCAAGTGCAAGTGTTGGTGCAAGTGCCGAAGCCACTGCTGCTGCCGGAGATGGTGCTCCTTGTAGAGCTGGTGCCGGTGTTGGAGCAGGTGCCGGTGTCGATGCCCGATCCTCCGGTAGATCAACCTGATCTGCTGACGCGGTCGCTGCCCAATCCTCAGCTGGATCGGACTGAGCTACTGCCGCTGTCAGTGCTAGAGCAACTGCCAGTGCTCGATCCGTTGCTGACGGTGGTACCGATGTGCGAGACAGCGGCGATCGTGTCTGGTCTGCTATGATTAGCTTTCTAACTTGACTAGGCTTCGAGACCGTGATCTAGTTTTTTTCTTCATTTCTTTTAAAAGCGAGAAGGACTAATTGTGGTGTTTTTGTTAAACCAAACTGCAGTTCATCATAGGGATTCAGCTTGTACTCAGACAATAGACTGATCCATTTTTTTCCAGTAATATAAGTGATGGACAGTGCCTTCGTTACTGACATAACATAAGAAGTGAAACCTGCAAAAATAGCCATTGTAGAGCAAACCAACCGGTTTATTCTTTGATGAATGTCACATGGAAAAACCTGCATTGTAAAATTGCAGGAAAAGAAAGAAAACATGACATTAAATCAATAAGATTTAGATAGTAAATCAATAAGATTTACTTGATGTGACACGAGTGAATCCTTACCAGGAAATCACTATGTTGAAGTACTAAACAGAAGATTGATCGTCCAACTACAGGTGGCATGCAGGGGCCCCGCCTACACAAACAGGATAGTCCAAAGGTCATGACAAATCATATGGACAGAACATCCATGGGACTGGAAATCCTGGTGGGTGCGATAAACCCTGCAATGCATACAGATATTGGAGTGTAACCATAATTGATAAACTGTCCTCACAAAAAAGATGACCTGGATACTTCAAAATATACAGACTGAATTGACTGGACAGACATTAACATAGACTGTTCTCAGGACTGACCACACACCAAAAGCGACAGTACTAATAAACAATACAGGGTTCACAAACACAAATCAAGTACTGAACAATAGTACTTACTACAGACAAGCAAAGTTGCACTAATTAAACTCTGCAGACTATTTCTTGCCACCGACCTATGGGTTGAATGTAACGCCCTCGATGCGGCTATATCTCCCACGTGTCGAAGCATGACTTAGAGGCATAGCCGCATTGAAAGCAATGTCGCAAGTGAGGTAATCTTCACACAACCCATGTAATACATAAGGGAAAGAGGTACATGGTTGGCTTACAATCACCACTTCACACAATTACATGAATAAAACATTAAATCAACCAGATACAATCAAGGTCCGACTACGGAACCAAAATAAAAGAAGACTACCCCAAATGCTACATAGATCCCCGATCATCCCGACTGGGCTCCACTACTGATCAACTGGGAACAGAACAACATAAAGGACAAGATCTCCATCGAGCTCCTCCTTGAGCTTGGTTGCGTCATCTGCACGGACTCATCGGCACCTGCAAGCTGGTTTTGGAAGTATCTGTGAGTCACAGGGACTCAGCAATCTCACACCCTCGTGATCAAGACTATTTAAGCTTATAGGTAAGGTAATGGTATGAGGTGGAGCTGCAGCAAGCGACTAGCATATTTGGTGGCTAACATACACAAAAGAGAGCGAGAGGAGAAGGCAAAGCACGATCGAACAACTATGATCAAGAAGTGATCCTAGAACAACCTACGTCAAGCATTACTCCAACACCGTGTTCACTTCCCGGACTCCGTCGAGAAGAGACCATCACGGTTACACACGCGGTTGATGTATTTTAATTAAGATCAACTTCAGGTTTTCTACAACCGGACATTAACAAATTCCCACCTGCCCATAACCGCGGGCACGGCTTTCAAAAGTTCAAATCCTTGCAGGGGTGTCCCAACTTAGCCCATCGCAAGCTCTCATGGTCAACGAAGGATATACCTTCTCCCAAGACAATCCGATCAGGCTCGGCATCCAGGTTACAAGACATCCTCGACAATGGTGAAACAAGTCCAGCAACACTGCCCGAATGTGCCGACAAATCCCGATAGGAGCTGCACATATCTCGTTCTCAAGGCACACTCAGATGAGACTAGCTACAAGTAAAACTAACCCTCAAGTTTCCTCGAGGTGGCCCCGCAGGCAGCTCGGTTCAGACCAACACTTAGAGAAGCACTGGCCCGGGGGGTTAAAACAAAGATGACCCTTAAGTCTGCAGAACCCAAGGGAAGGTGGTAGGTTGTTAGTGCAAATGGTAAAACCAAGGTTGGGCTTTGCTGGAGGAGTTTTATTCAAGGCGAACTGTCAAGGGGTTCCCATTATAGCCCAACCGCGTAAGGAACGCAAAATCCGGGAACATAACACCGATATTACGGAAACTAGGGCGGCAAGAGTGGAAAAAAAACACCAGGCATAAGGCCGAGCCTTCCACCCTTTACCAAGTATATAGATGCATTAATTAAATAAGAGATATTGTGATATACCAACAGAATATCCATGTTCCAAACATGGAATAAGCTCCAATCTTCACCTGCAACTAACAACGCTATAAGAGGGGCTGAGCAAAGCGGTAACATAGCCAAACAACGGTTTGCTAGGACAAGGTGGGTTAGAGGATTGGCTTAACAATATGGGAGGCATGATAAGCAAGTGGTAGGTATCGCAGCATAGGCATAGCAAAAGAGCGAGCAACTAGCAAGCAAAGATAGAAGTGATTTCGAGGGTATGGTCATATTGCCTGAAGTCCCGCAAGGAAGAAGAACGAGTCCATGAAGAAGAAAAATGGACGTAGTCAAATGGGTCCTCACAAAAGTGACGTTATCAGAACCAACCTGAAGAAGCAACACCGGAAAGAAGCACACAACATAGTAAACTACCAACACATGAACCTGGTATGATATGCGGGATGCAGTATGCGATGCACATGCATGATTTGACAAGGAATGATTGAAACTGGCCTCAACCTATAAATCCAAGAGTGACACTGGAAAGGTGAGGTGATTTCGGTTGAAATCGATATAAAGATCACCGGAATCGGATGCACGGTTTGGAAATGGCAAGCAAAACAAATATGGCACCGGTCTGCGATAATCAGCTAGTAACCAACTAAATGCATCGAGATAAAAATGATACAGCACTCAAACATGACAACAAAATACATGGAAGGGATCCACTCATGAAGCTTGACAAAAGATGAACACTGAGATATGGCTAATTCATCCATTAACAGGTTCAAACAAGCATGGCAAAAGTGCAAATGATAACAGGTTTCAGACTTAGTGAAATTAACACAAGTCTGAAATTTATCATCAGGAAGCACACTTTAGAGCATGAAAACTACAAGCTATGGGAACTTAACATGGAAAATCAAGGCATGGCATGAAGCTACTCAAAGCACTTAACAATAGTCCCTTAGTGACCTTGAGCCAAAAGGGATCAGAAAGTTCAATTGCAAGCATGTGAACATGGCAAAAACATAAACTGATTTAGACTTAGTGAAAAACTGGAGCATGGCAAAACAGTTAACGAGTTGGCATGTTTACGAGCTCGATGCACTCACTACAAAGCATGGCACGACAAACTAATCATACACCCATCAATAAGACATGGAAAGAACAACAACATAGCATGCACGGATCAATAGCAACATCCTCGGCAAAATCGCTAAACATGTCAACAATCTGCCAGGATCATTTTATAGCAAAAGTAGAGCTCAATTAACTCAAGCTAGGATTCTCCATAAATGCAAACAAGGACATGGATGGATAGATCACCACAATGTTAACAAAACATCCTTACTGATCATCCTCAAAAGAGGCACGGATCACTAGGAAGCAACATGAACATATGGCATAACAACAAAATCAGGACAAGGACTTAGTGAAATTCTATGTCCCTGAAAACAGCATCACCGATTATGCTACTTTGCAAGCTTGTGCTAGTCACCACAAATATCACAAAAATACATGGGAAGCACCTCTCTAAATATGGCATGGCATATAACAAAACACATTTAGAGCTCAGGTTCATAGCATGCACACATTAATCATGGCAAAAATGACAAAATGCCATTTGCTGAAACAGATCTGACAAATTCATCACATAGCCCTCTTCCAACAGCATTTCAGGCATCAAGATGAGATCAAATGAAAATGATGCAATGAGATTAAATGATATACTCGTCGAGGCGAACATTTTGATATGCTACACGCTCAAAACGGAGCCACGGAAGATGAGTTATGATGCGATGAAAATGCCCAATAATACTGGAATCTTGGGGACTTAGACGTATTTCGAGATCTAAAACTGAGCGTAAGATAGTCAAGGTCGCACGGGGCGAGAGATAAGGGAATCGGCGGTGGCTCATGCCAAATGGGCTTGGCCCAGCTGAGGAAGAGGTAGGCGGGGCAGGCCGGCACTGGACCTCCGCGGGCCAGTTGGCTGGGCGAGGCAGAGCGAGGCGGTGGCTCCGACGTGACGCCGGCGAGGCAGGTCGGCGAGCCGGCGAGGGAACGGTGCAGGGAGATGCGGGGATGGCCAGATCCGGTCTGGCAGGGCCAGATCCGGGGCCGAGCGACAACGGTGAAGGTGGTGCGCGCTGGCGAGGCGTGCGGCGGTGGTTGTCGGTCAAGGCGGCGGATGGCGGGGTAGGGCGCCACGGCGAGCTCGCCGGCAGGAGGAAGTGCGGCGGCGCGCGGGCGAAGGCGGCCGACGCGGTTCGGGCGGGGCGCTCGCGGAGCGCGGC